>NW_008710427.1:544170-546079 GCF_000327385.1 Lottia gigantea
GTTGTTCAATGATAACACAATATAACTTGTTACCCTACAATACCGTTACATTCATTAGCTTGATGTATCAATTCCTCTTTCATTTTTAACCAACACATACTGTTTGTATCTAGTCCAATGTCAGATTTGAAATAAATCAAACGCATTTGACCTGATCTTTATTTAATTCCTTCGTTTCCATCATTTCTCTCGAGGGACAAGTTAAAATATACCGACAACCAGTATGACAATAGAAAAGTGTGAATGGCTTCAGATAACATGTAAACATTGGTTTCATTTCAAATTATTTGACCGATGTTTAGTTATCGTTTTTCTTTCCAGTTAAGTTACAATCAGACTATATTGCACCAATTAACTGTAATGATCTATAGTCCTGACATTGCGTGTGAAAATCATTTGTGGCAGGTGCTATTTGAAATAATTTAGATAAAAGTAATACTGAAATAATATATGACTTGATAGATAGTTAAACCAATACTGAATATTTTTATACTACATTCCATCATTATTACACTGCGTAGTTAGATATTGGCAGAATTTTCTTTATTATTGCTTTTTACTTTTGATGCATTCAGGTGATGCACTTAACATATATATTCCTGACTAGTATAAGCAGAAGATTACTCAAATTATTGATTGAGTTTATAATGTCGCAATGTTATACGATTGATTGTGTTCTTATGGAGTATAAATGAAATTTTGTATAATTACTCAGTCAGTTTATAGATAGATGGTTTATGTCTCATTGAGTATATCTGAGGTGGTTTCATTGATCTCTCGTTGAGTATTTTTAATGTATTAAATTGATTATTTGTGAGTTGGTTGGTTGATGTCTCATTGAGTATTTGTGAGTTGGTTGATGTCTCATTGATTATATGTGAGATGGTTGGTTGATGTCTCATTTGATATTTGTGAGTTGGTTGGTTGATGTCTCATTGAGTATATGTGAGTTGGTTGGTTGATGTCTCATTGAGAATATGTGGGTTGGTTGGTTGGTTGATATCTCATTTATTATGTAAGGTGGTTGGTTTATGTCTCATTGAGTATATGTGAGGTGGTTGATTGATCTCTCGTTGAGTATTTTTAATATATTAAGTTGATTCCCTTATTGATTATATGTGAGGTGGTTGGTTGATGTCTCATTGAGTATTTATGAGTTGGTTAATTGGTGGCTCATGGCTCATTGAGTATAATATGAGGTGGTTGGTTCGTGTCTCATTCATTAAATGTGAGGTTATCGTTGATCTCTCATTGAGTACATGTTAGGTGGTTGATGTACCTCTCATTGTGTATATGTGAGGCGGTTGATGTACCTCTCATTGAGTACATGTGAGGCGGTTGATGTATCTCTCATTGAGTACATGTGACGTGGTTTATGTACCTCTCATTGTGCATGTGGATTGGTTTATGTACCCCTCATTGAGTAAATGTTAGGTGGTTGATGTATCTCTCATTGAGTACATATGAGGTGGTTGATGTACCTCTCGTAGCGTACATGTGATATGGTTGATGTACCTCTCATTGCGAACATGTTAATTGGTTGACTGATGTCTCATAAAATATATGTGAGGTGGTTGATGTACCTCTCATTGAGTACATGTTAGGTGGTTGATGTACCTCTCATTGAGTGCATGTTAGGCGGTTGATGATCTCTCATTGAGTACATGTGAGGTGGTTGATGTACCTCTCATTGAGTACATGTTAGGCGGTTGATGTATCTCTCATTGAGTACATGTTAGGCGGTTGATGTATCTCTCATTGAGTACATGTGAGGTGGTTGATGTACCTCTCATTGAGTACATGTGAGGTGATTGATGTACCTCTCATTGTGTACATGGTAGGTGGTTGATTGATGTCTCATTGAGTACATATGAGTTGGCTGATGTACCTCTCATTGAGTACATGAGAG
>NW_008710427.1:549791-551279 GCF_000327385.1 Lottia gigantea
TGAAATAGTGAATAATAAAGTAGACTGTAAATATATAGATTGGTAATGGTATTATTTATTTGAGATTCATTTCCAGTAAAAGTATATAAGATTGTTATCAACTTGCATCATATTTAGTTGTTTTAGCTATAGTATCATACATTTCTTTGAGATGTCCTCTTCTATCATTGAAGCAACCTAGAATAAAACATTAATTACATTTACAGTAAATACAATATAAAATACAGCTTGTAAGGAACAATAACATAGCAGCAAAAACTCATTTTCAAAGCAGCTGATAAATAAATACAAACAACATAAACCATAAGTCACTAATCAAATTAATGTTATATTTTAATTCAGCAAAGTAATTAACTTGATGTTCAAACTAAGATTTACATACAAGAGTCTCCAGAAGTAATTTTAATCAAAATTCTGAGAATATATGAACTAATTTCAAAATTACTATCAGGGTGATTCCTATACATGAATATCTGAGTCGAGTATTCTCTTCAGGTCTTCCCATTTACTTTGCCACCTCTAAAAGGCTCCAACAGATATGAGAAGATATAAACAAACCTAAGAAAGTATTGGGAGTAGGTAATGTCAGTATGGACTGTTGACTATCTAGTTGATCATCATTTAATACTGGACCATCATCCCACATTAAATCCCAACCACCAACACGTTTTTCATTACCAGTTAACCTGTTTCAAATAACATACACAGTACGTATAATAAGAGAAATTCAACAATCATAAACAGAACTTAAGTTTAATCTTGATACTATAATCAGGTTGATGAATATTTCTTGATACCAAAATCAGGTGGATGATTATTTTCTGATACTATAATCAGGTTGATGAATATTTCTTGATACTAAAATCAGGTGGATGATTATTTTCTGATACTATAATCAGGTGGGTGATTATTTTCTGATACTATAATCAGGTGGATGATTATTTTCTGATACTATAATCAGGTGGATGATTATTTTCTGATACTATAATCAGGTGGATGATTATTTCCTGATACGAAAAAACAGGTGGATGATTATTTTCTGATACTATAATCTGGTTGATGATTATTTTCTGATACTATAATCTGGTTGATGATTATTTCCTGATACCAAAATCAGGTTGATGATTATTTCCTGATACCAAAATCAGGTTGATGATTATTTTCTGATACTATAATCAGGTTGATGATTATTTCTTGATACCAATATCTGGTTGATGATTATTTCCTGATACCAAAATCAGGTTAGTGATTATTTTCTGTTACCAAAATCAGGTTGATGCAAGTAAGGTATGAAAGAAAGAAACGCACTTAAAACTTACTTATGTTCAAGATCTAAAACATTTAAAACATCATTCAATAAACCACATTTCAATATATAGTCTTCTTTACCACTGGCAGTAAGTGATGGTGAGGCATTTATTTCTATTAACCATCTAAAAATGTTTAAAATGAAAAGTTTTCAATCTATTATTAATACTCTTGTGACAA
>NW_008710427.1:621193-627430 GCF_000327385.1 Lottia gigantea
CGAACTGGGTAATCGTGGCATAACGTTAGTTACCCGGTTAATTACTAAAGATTATAAAGGGGGTCGGTAACTCATTGTTAACTAAACTAGAGTAAGTCTAAATGGAAGATTTTGGCTAGTTCCCCGCGAATTGTCGTTACATATCGACAGATACCAAACAACCCATTGAAGCGTCTGCTTCAATGTAAGATTAGAGGGTCTGACAGAGTTCAGACTGGCGCCATTGTCACTCATTGCTACAGTCTCTAACAGATCAAAGGTCTTTATACCAGTTGTGGGGTCAGTGTAATGAGTGTATTTCATTGAAGTCGCGGCAAATCAGTGTACTGGTTCCACAACTGGTAATAGTGTTTTGATAATTGATACCCTATCTTGATTTATTAATCTCCATTATTCAATGAATAAAGAAAACAACTTAAAGACTCATTCAGTGACAAAATTTCTGTCAAAATTGCTCTCTTTTTACTTCTTATAAGATAAACGGTTAACCGATTATCTCAAATCAGACCCAGTTACCCATGAAATACTACCCGAAATCGGTTAACTGATTAACAGTTTCAACACTAACTAGACATCTTGTCAAGAGATTAATGGCCTACATAATATCACCAAGACAACTTGTCAAGAGATAATTGGCCTACATATTGTCACCAAGACAACTTGTCAAGAGATAATTGGCCTACATATTGTCACTAAGACATCTTGTCAAGAGATAATGGCCTACATATTGTCACTAAGACATCTTGTCAAGAGATTAATGGCCTACATATTGTCACCAAGACAACTTGTCAAGAGATAATTGGCCTACATATTGTCACTAAGACAACTTGTCAAGAGTTTAATGGCCTACATATTGTCACCAAGACATCTTGTAAACAGATAATTGGCCTACATATTGTCACCAAGACAACATGTCAAGAGATAATTGGCCTACATATTGTCACCAAGACAACATGTCAAGAGATAATTGGCCTACATATTATCACACTGTATGACCATCATGAACAATTTCTTGCAAGATTGATTGTTTTACATCTGACAGCATTGCTATATCTTAAATTTTTCTAGACTCTTAAAGATGAAAGTGATGATGATGAAGATTATGAAGATGACAGCGAATGTGATGATGATGATGAAGATGATGATAGTGATGAATATGAAACGACTGAAGCCAGTACAGCTCAGACGCCTCATTTAACTAATGGTACATCTAAGAAGTAATCATTCAACCATGAATGTATTACACATATATCCGTCCTTCTTCCATGATAATCATAGCTTAAACATATACTTTTCACATATCATTGTTATCTGGCATCTTTTGTTGTCCAGGACATTCAATGAGCAATATTTATTTTAGTTTGTGTAGGAAAATTCGAATTATTGTTAATCCTTAGTCACAACAAATATTATTAACCCTTTGCACCCAGGAAAATATGATTTAGGCCCTGAAACCATGATATCCGTTAGCATTGTTGTACCACAAACATGGTTTAGAGACTTTATTATGTTGGTGACAGACCCATTTTCTTTGGAATCACCTGAATGGTTATGAAAATGACACTATAGCATCTCTATCAAAATCTCGTCTTAATATCAATTAAAGTAATGTGATTAAATTAGGTTAATTACAGCCAAAATATTGGAAGAAAAGATGTGCTGTCAATCGCATTTAAATACTTAACAAGAATGGTAAATATCTGTGATCAGTTCAAAGGAGTAGTTATAGACATTATTCATATAAATCATACTGTGAGACTTATTATTGTTAACCTTTTCTTTTTAAGTGACCTTAATCAATTGTACGAAAGTTACTGTCTTATTTATTGATATTGTTTTATAATAGTGCTGTATAATGTTGTACCAATTTGAGAATACATGTATTTTTTTCAAAGGCTTTGGAATCTTTACTTACTTAAATATAGTTTAAAGTAAATGCCTTTCAGTGAAAAGTATAGGCATTTAATAGTAATTATTTTTTGAAAATGTATTGACTTCTTTTTAAAGCTATTTTAAAGTAAAACTTCAGTTGTATTTATCATTTTTAACAGATGTTCAAAATTTTTAATTATCTTGGATTTGTCTGAATTTTAGTGCTATTATTTTATTTTTAATGTTTTAGTTATAAATTTAAATACAAGCTGAATTAAATGCCATTTAAATTACAGCTAAATGAAATGAAGATTTTGATTTAACTTGATATAAATTTCTTTACAATTTTACTTAAGAATTCAAAAACCTTATCCAAAATGAAAAAAAAAAAAAATATTTAACATAATTACAGCCGTATTCTATTTAAGAATGTTTTGGTTTTTATTAATGATATTGTTCTTGTGATTTAGTTTTCATGACATTTTATCATCTTTCTAGTATGTTATAATGAATTGTATATAGAAATAAGATAAATATAGAATGTTATACTGTTAATTGATGTCTGTTGTCTTCACTAAGTTAACTTCCCAAATGAATTTATCTGAATAATTGATGGCACCTTCAATAATCACAATTATGTCTGTGCATTTATTTCCTCTGGCTGCTTCTGTTAACATCTTAGATAAAACAATGAGTTTCAGTTACTTCTTTTGCTAGAATCTTTCTGTGGTCAGTTGTCTCCTTTTATAAAACACTTGACATAGATCAACTGAAGACAAAGCAAAATAGAACTTACTGTTAAATAAAGCAGGTCTGATGATCAACATTTGGATTTTTACTTTGAAAAGATGACATTTTTTTGACTAATAATTTTTAATATAAAAGATAAATATATCATACATATAAATTAATAAATAATGTTAACTACAAATGATATTGATTGAGATGAGAAACAGACATGAACAGTAGATCAAAATATGAAATATATAAGTGTAGTTGGAAATATGTATTCATTAACACAATATAACCCTAGTTTTGTTTTATGAGTGGTACACTCGGGCAGAGATATTTTTTGCATTTTCAGAATAATTCAAAACAAGTAGACAATTTTGCTTTACGTTTGATTTTATAGTTTCAATAACTCAATTCAATATAGCTACTACCTTAGATTAAAGATGACTACTAAAAACATTTCAAATAACTCCATTAGAAAATTTTAATTTTGCATTTTAAACACAAGAGGTAACATTTAGACCTGCATTTCAATAAAATTATTAAAATCACATATAAAGATATATCACAGTATAAAACAACATTCAACAACTTGCTGTAGAGGTAAAAATATTCATTTTTACTTGGACATCTATATAGATATATTTCACATATAGCCTACAGTTTATGACCCGTAAGTCCTATTCCTATAATACAGATTAGACAAACAGTTTTAATACAAATGCCAAAAGCGAGAGTGCTCATCTCACATTCCTTAAAAGAAACCTTAAAACCCAGTAAAAGAGGCAGGATTTGGGTTAGAGTATCAAGAAATTTAAAATAATGCAATTGGCCATGATTTTGTTCACTTTGTAGTGAAAGTAAATGACGATTTCGACACAGTTATATTTTCCCCTCTCTGAGTCACATCATGCAAAAAGATTTTACTAAGTCCAACCCTTTCATCAGCATTAATGAAAAAAGGTTGATAAGATGAGGTCAAATAGTCTTAAAACCTTAAAAAAATGGTGGTCACAAATAAGCATAACAATATTAATATAGAAACTAATAATACTAAAGAGGGCAGTAGATTTATTTTATTTCCTTAATCTTGCTCTGCTATAATCTTCCTCTTCACTTTCAACATCATCATCATCATCATCATCATCTTCAATCGTTCCATACATATTAGACTGTAATCAAATCAACAATCATAAGATTTCAACTAAGTCAATTCTTGCGCTGCCTTCATATATCATACTATAAACAAAAGTATGTATTAAAAAAACCCAGATTGTTTCGTTCCATAAGCAGCAAATATATCTGCATCTGTTGCTATTCATTACATATTACTAGACTAGAATGTTTCCATTGGAGTATTACTTCAAAACTACATTCACATATTTATTGCCCCCCCCACTTTGAGTAGGCCTGTATTACTTTACTATAAGCTTTCTGTTATTCTACTGGCAAAGGGCTATAAAAAATATCTGAATTGGTTTCTTTACATTATAATCATAACAACATTTAGCACCTCACACTGAAGACTACTTCAAAGATCTCACGAGATAGAAATATATTTATACATAGAAAGCACCTACAATTTTACAATTTGGATTTAGTGCAGTTTTCTTCATTGTGCTGACTAGTTTATATTTTAACTTACCTAGAAAATCTCAATATGACTAATGTAAAAAATGAAAATATTCATAACTGAGGCTTAATGACTGACTGGTATTCAGATGACACAATCGGAAGACTTTTTGCAGCATTTATAAAAATATTAAAGGCATATAAATAAACTAAAGTTTGAAAGTTATGTGTGTGCTGGCATTTAAAACATTTTACATATACAGAGAAACTAAAAATGTTTCCAAATTTGTCAATAATACTTACATTATAGTTGCGTATTTGACGTCTATCTTCTGATAATGTTGAACCCATAGATCTGTTGGTATCGCCCAATGTGCTATTATAACCTCCAGTATTAGAGATTAATGAGTCACCTTGTCTAGTAAACCCACCAGTAGCCATCAACCTGGTTCTGAATTCCTAGCAATGTAAATTACATATTTCATGAGTTTCACAGAGAACAATCAATAATAGTTTTGTTGGCAGTCTTTGAATTTAAAAGTCTTTGTCAAAAACTAAGCCATAATGCAAAATACATATCATCTTAAGAAAACTGTGTAACACTTAATAGCATTGAAAATATAAATGTGCATGCTTTGTAAATTTCACTCTGACATGCAGAGAACTACTATGTAGCTTTATTTGATCTTGTTTGAAAATAACATTTCAGAAGGTCTTTTTACCTCCAAATCAACATGCTCATCTATAGAAGCTACATTCTCAGCACATTTAGCATAAAATTCTAGAGCACGGGCATGGAATGCCATTTCAACACTTACAAAATCTGCAAGAACAGTCTGAAAAATTACAGAAAAAATACATCATGAAATTGTCACCTTTTTGAGCTAATAAACACAAACCATACTGTACAGTGTGCAATGAGGTAAATTTTGCAAGAACATAAGCAGGAGCAAACTTTTCTGAATATCTTAAATTCATTGGATCTTTTCCGAGATTTGATTCATGAAGTTAGACACTTGCTGGCTAATGTTTGGACCCAGATTTCATTGTCTCATTTACATAAATATATTTCTTTTTTTGAGTTTAAAGTCATTTAATAATAGGATTATCTTCTTAATTTTTCTACACTGGTAAATACTATGACCATCATATAGGTATACCTTTAAGTCTACTATTTTTTCTTTTTCGAATTTGGCCATTTCACCTTCTAATGCTTGACTGTAATGTACTGCATCTTTTGAAGCTCTTTGAAGTTCACTTTCAGCCTACAAAAATATCATCAAGTTCCATAAACTCCATTGAAAACTAAAAATTTCATTTTATCATATTATCCTCATAGAATTTTCCATTTTAATAGCAATAATTTATATATAGATTACGGTATATTAGGAATTGTTTCTTCCATATCATATTACAATATTGTGATATAGAAAATTCTTATATTACAATATTTGTTTGTAAATTATTGTTCTAGTATTATCATTATGCTAGCAAAATTAATGTATCAGATAAAAAAGTTTTTACTATGACTATTGATTAATGTGACTTTAAAAGAGAACAGGTGCCTTCAGGTTTAAAATTTGTTAATCTGTTGGAAACACTGACAATAACTACCAATTGTAGAATAGAGTTCACATTTATAAGTCATTTGGGCAAAAAAAATGCAAATGTGCAATGATTAAGTCCTGAATAAAAAAAGACAATTACAATCATTGATTTATCACCATTAAATAACTAGACTAGGACTAAATTTAAGAAGGTGTAAGATAAGTATAATTCTATAAGTATGAACCTTAAAAATATTAGTTATAAGTATTTTAAATACTACAATTATAAAAATATACCATTCAGATTAAAATACAATACCCTTCTTAACAATCGTACCTGTGTCTGAGTAAAAAAATATATATATGTAAATTTTGAACATATGATATATTAAGAATACTGTTACACTTACTAGTAAAAAGTTAGTGCATATTTCTATCTAGGCCATGATGTACGGAAGCATATTAGGGCCATTCATTTTTTTTTTTTTTTTTAATTTTCAAGTTAGTATGTGAA
>NW_008710427.1:627838-670737 GCF_000327385.1 Lottia gigantea
CAAATTCAACATACTAACTTGAAAAATTCAAAAAAAAAAAAATGAATGTCCCTAATACGCTTCCGTAATGATGAAACCTCACAATAGATTTGAAATAAATTCAAGCCATAGTTTAAACAATATCCTCAAAATTGTATTTTGGCCTTCAATGAAAATAATGTCTACTGCTTTGAGTCTATAAAACTTCTATTACAACTAACTGTGAAATACATGGTATGAAAATAGTGTTATGAGACCAAAGTATTGCATAGCCCAAGAACATCATAAATTTAAACTAAAATTTTAAGCACTTTGTTCTTATTTCTTGCAAATAATAGTCTACAATGAAATCTTACAATTTGATGACGATCACCTGGTGCTTTTTGACGTAATTTTTCTAGTTGCTGTTTTTGTTTCAATTCTTTATTATGAGATACTGTTGATGATTTCACAATGCTCTGAAATTAAAACACAAATAAGTTAGATAAAAAGGTTCACTACAATGAATGACACAGTAAGGTCTAACATTCAACCCGACAAATTAAAAATCAAAAATTGATAACCAATGAAAATTACTCCTTTTACTGAAATTCATGGAAATACCAACATTGTCACTGAGAAAGATGAACGTATAGGAAGAAAGGATTAAGTCACAATTCATACCTTATGAAATTGCTACAGATACCCCCTTTTAAATTTTTAAAATTTGTTTAACGAGCCGACATCACGCTTCATTAAAATTAAACGAAAAATCCTATCATCACATTTAGGCCATTATAGATATTAGATTCGTGATCAATAACATTTTAATAAATAGAATACCTTCATGTGTTTGCAAACATCACCATATGATGCTAAGGGACGTACAACTTTAGCTTCTAATCTGTTTATCTGAAATATCAACAAGATTTGATTGGAATATGGTTTTTTTTATCTTGAAAAATTGACAGGAATATAGTACTTTAAGAATGTGGCAAGATATCTTTCATGTAACATCTCATGTCTGAAAGAAAACTATTTCTGCAAAGATAAAAACAAATCCTGTCTTCCAGCTGGTTCTTGACCAAAACATTTGGAGAGTCTACATAGCTAATAAAGCTGCTGTTTTAAGTACCATACTGATAATCTTGTTCCACCAAAATAAATGGGAAGCTGGTTGTAATATAAAAGTTTGTAGGAAATGATTTGAATTACCTCAGCTTGTCTATAATCCTGAATAGCAGAGAAATTCTCAGCAAATTTGACAAGTGAATTCTGAGTTGTTACATTGGCTTTTTCTGCCCCAGCATATTCCATTATATACTTAGACAGTAAATCACCTGAATAAAAATGTTTTAACATCAAGTTTGTTCCCTTTTGGTAATTACAGATTTCTCTTTGCTATGCAATAAAATTTTAAATATTTTATTCAACTCTAATTTTTGGGGTTTAAAATCCATAATTCTCCATTTTTCAAAATAATGTTTGATCTTAATAGCCCATAGCAATTTCAAAATATATTCAATTTCATCTGAAAGAGAAGGATCTATAGCCTACCTTTATCTCGAAGTCTTGCATTCTTTCTTGTGATCGAAGCCAGTGTATCACAGAATAAGCCTAGAAATTTTTCTACATGTTGAATTCTAGCTTGGGAAAATTTTGTCTGAGTTTCTCTTCAAAATAAATTTTTTTTTTTTATTTATCTTAAGTTTGAAAACATCAACATCCATCACAATGTCGAGCAATTAATTAGACATTCTGCCTTTCACAATTGCTTAAAATCACTTCAAATAGAATCTTAGAATGGGTGCAAATATTTAATTATGAACAGCATTACTTTTAAAAACGAACCATTATTTTGCAAGTTATATAAATATACTGCACTTGCAATAGAAAAAAGGTGTTTGAACATGTTTGAGTGTAGCCTATGCTTCCAATAGAGACCGTAACAGTATCATTATCAGAATTCATAAATAATATCAGTGAAAACATTAAATCTCTTTGTCAGGTCTTCCTTACAGATCCTCATCTCCAAAAAGCACAATCTCTCTACATTGAAAATAAAGTCACAGACACTTGTAGGCTAGGCTATTACTTAATTTAGCCTAAAACATGTTTACCTTGGTTACCACCAATTTCTCTTTTGGTGTATTCATGGAAGGAAATCATTGCAGATTGAAAACACTTACGTTACTTTAAACTCTTTTGTATTTCTATTCATATTTATCACACTCGGTTAAATATCTTCTGAATGTTTTAATACCCCGTTAAAAACAAGAACCATCGACCTGACCATGGAATTTCTTCAGAGTGTCTTGACCTAACAATAACAATACCTTTTACTCCTCCAGATATACTGAATTACCTCCCTTCAACAAGCAGGTGCCCCTTCAGACTACAAATAACTAATATTAGAAAATACGTGGGAAAAATTAATCACAAATCCAGATATATATTTAGTGTTTAGTTAGTAATGTCATAATATAATCTGAATATTGGTTTATATCATGGTATTAGGTGGTATCCTATAGAAGTACTGGCCTAGGTCACAAGTAGAGACAAGTGGATTTTAGCCATAAGAATACATCAAATTGAAAAGAAATTAATTGTCTCTATAGAGAGATTTACCGGGTAATCAAAATAATAATTCCAATATGCAATTGCTTCTGGGAGGTAATAATTTAACATGGGATCTAATCTACAATGGTCAAGAACATTACCGGTACTCAGACTTTTATTTCTTATATAAGCCGTCATGTCATGTTGGTTATAAGATAAAGGATGAATGTTATAATAGTAACAAATAAATAAAGTGTTATACATATTATAGTTCAATGAAAAAAAAAATAAGATGGTGTTGCTAATGATACACAGAATGGTTATTCTTCTGGGTCACATGGAACTACTCTACGACTGTGTTTGTTGAATCCCATTCGGAAATATCACGTCCGATTTATGTATTTTGTTGGTAAATGACCCTGTGGGTATCAGAAATAAATTTCTTAGGAATGAACGGGAATCGTTCGACATGCAAAAGAATCAGGTTTCTTCATCAGGTTATAATATGTTCACAATAATGCACAATTTAAACCTCATCCACTGTCTGGAATCTGAATTTTCAGTTGATTGATGAGTGCCATCGATTAAATATTAACTAAGACTATAGCTTTATCCAATAGAATGATGCTTCTAAATCGGGCGTAGAACTGACAATTTCTGACAATTTTTTTTAAAGGAACACCGGACTCTAAAATTGTTACTCCTTTCAATACTCTTGAGAAATGAATTCAGCAAGAAAGAAAGATATTGAATGCCGAAAAATTTGCTCAAAATTTTTAGTTTTTGTGTCATGCATTAATTTATTCTATTCCAGATGTTTGTGTAGACAAACAATGACTACAAGGTTCAAATTTAATATGTTAGGTAAGTTATAGAGACTTTATTTGCCTTCCGACGAACTGAAATCGGCTCAAATGAAAAGAAACCGTTAAGCGTGACGGTAGAGACCCCAATGCACGAGAATAGCTCGCGCTGTCCTCGCGCCGTTGACTGTGAGCGTGGCTGGCATAAGATTGGGCTCGTGTTATTAGAAACTGGTACGGACGTTTATAACAGTACTGTGTAATTCAATGTTTTAAAACTTTGTGGTACTTATTATGCACTCTATTGGTCTGATTGTGAGCATTGGATGTGATATTAACATTATAGGACCGTGTTATTACAAGTAACTATTAGTCTTGCTTGGTATTAATACATTCTAAAAGTTATAAACTTCTCATGGGTGAATAAAGAAATCTAGTGGTAGCCTATTTAACTCACAACACAAAGAAAACGGTTGTGTCGGTATTTTGTGAAAAATGAAATGGAGCGTGGAGGGACTTGTAAAATAGAACCTCGTGGTTGGATTTAACAAAGCTATCTTCTTTAATATGGGAATATGACAAAAGTTCCAGACAAAAAATTCCAGGGAAATGCACTTATCCAATGTAATAGGCTTACAGTGGATAGAGAGACAAATCGAGGAGGAATGAAGGAGGGAAAGAGAATGAAAAGAGTGTGGAATGAGAAAAGATTATGGATATTTTTAGTATGGGGTTTAGTGGTATCAGTGTGTGGATTAGTAACTGGTGGAATTTATCTCAACTTAAGAACTTTAACCTCATCTGAAAAATATACAGAAATCATACCAAATTATGTGAACTTTATTTCAGTAAGTTTCCTTTATCAATATTTTCACACGAAGATAGAGTATCCCCTCAGGCTTATGTTAACTGTTACCCCTTATGTTCATATCATTGTAACATGACAAAAAAGTTATTGTTGTTGCTTGTTGTTCTGTATGTTCAGTTTTTTTTAGATGCAGAACAAATTTGACACTTTTCACCAATTATCAAGAGCCCACAGGGAAAACAAGGTCTATAATAGTTTTAAATATATAGGGGTCATCATTTTCACATTCCTGTAAAAATGAAAAACACCTGCCAGTTTTACACTTCTGTCTATTTATATGAATTGTAAAGGATTATAAGTCTGATAATGGAAACTATTGAATTTCAAGGGTAAAGGTTCATTGTTAATGGGATCAACTTTTGAAAGAAGGTTGTGTACAGGTGCAGGAGGTCAGACTGCTTTCACACTTGCTAGTGTATAACTAATGCACCAAAGGGGCAATATTAGATATTCTGCTTCTATAAAATGCATGAAGTTGTTTAGATCTGCAGGCATCTATTACTTCTAGAGTTGTGACAAAATAATTCAAAAACCATTTAGCAAGAGTGTTTTACAGAAAGGGTGTCATCATCAGCTCTTTAATTGTTTTTTGAGAATAACAGCAATTACAGATATCAGTGTGGAAATTAGAAATGAAATAAATAGAGTTTTACGTCCTAATCCTCTGCAGTCTGCACCTAATGATGTAATCAGAATGATGCAAATAGACTCTTTTATACATGCCATAAGCTCGAAAACCTCTCTCCAATCTCTATGACATTATGTTGAAGATCGATGAAATGTTCCTTCATGTATCATCTTCTGCCCTTTGTCAAATTGTCTGACTATAAAAAATGAGATCCAATTTATATTTCAAATCAAACTTGGCATCACAATATCAATATTAACAGCAACCATTTGAAGTTAAAATCTAGAAATGGTGATCTGCCTATGGTTTAACAAAGATTGGTAGTTATAAATTAAAAATTTCAAATCTTTGAGAATATGTCTTACAAGGTATTGCACACAATATAATGAAATGTAAATTATTTTATATGTTTATGTATCGGGAAATAGAACAACCCATGAAAGCACACAGTCCTAGTTTGATAGTAATGATATTTACACCCAAATTTGTTTAAAATGATAACTTTTAACAGGGTTGACAGAAAGTAAGAAATAAAAGTACATATACACATGTAGACTATGTACTACATAAGTGTGGCCCCCTTGATTTGGTTTTACAGAGGGCAATTTTCTGAATATATTCAATTGAAATTCTCCAGAGAGAAATTTGTTTACATGCAAATGTACAAAACTTGATATTTCTATAAAGTCAAAGTTACTCTAATACTATCAATACTGTTTTGAAGCTGTTACTTGAATTAAAAATAATCAGTGAAATTCAATTTTCCATCAAAGGTAAAAGTCAGTAGGATAGAACCATCACTAGTTTCATTTGATTTAAAGCGATAACATTTTATCCATATTTTGGATTTTCTTCCCAATGGAAATTTGACATTTGATTCATTGATAACTAGATCATAAAAGCTGTTAAAATTTGGGGGATTAAAACCTGTTCATTTTAAAGAGAAATTTATGATTTAGATTATGTTTGTTGTACCCAAGGATAAAGTTGATAGTTGCTGAATAGTTGCTGAATAGTTGCTTTAAATCATCTAAGTGTGACTGTCCCTTTAATCAATTTGATTATTTAATTAGAGAATTAGGAAATGGAATATATTTTATTAATTAATTGAAGTAAGTGTTTTAATTTATAGTGTGAACTTGTTATATGATAACTTCTCCATGCTATCAACAGAATAACACACTGTGTAAAGTAGCTGCTCTTATCATTGGCTACATAACCCAATGGCAGTTAAAACTGTTGATATGAGAAAGTGGTATTCAAGTCTTACCGTGGGAATATCACTACAACTTCCACTCTTAACCTCTTTTTAACTATTGCCAAGACTTGATCACATGTTCCAGATGCCAGGCTCAAGTTGATTATATTTCTAGTGAGGGTCATTATTAGTCACAAGGTTAACTTGTCAATCAAATATTTTCTCCCTGGGGTGGCTAACAGACAAATTCTTTACAAATGAAAGAAAATGAGAAAAAGTTATTAAAATCTTTTTTTGTTCAGTATTGTGCTACAGTGATATGAGAGAAGATTTCAGGACTTATTCTTGAAAACAATGTGGAATTGTAAATGTTTCTTGACCACCTAGGAAAATATGGTCTAAAACATCAAGATGATTAAGCTATCCCACTTAGATGTTATTTCATTAGATGAGATTCTGATGATATAACATCCTTTACACTTCAAGGACCTTGATAAAGATTAAAGGGATTTGCTCTGAGTAGATAAAAGATCAAGACCCTCATTATGTACTTGGATAATGATTTCTTCTAAATATAAATGTACTACTGTCTTCTTACTTATATTGTATATATTTCACATAATTTTTATATGAATTGTATTAATTGTAGCTTGAAATTAGTAAAAATGTTAGTAAAATTTGCCTTCTGAGACATATACATAGAAGGGTAGAATTTCAGAATTTCTGATTTCAGAATTTTAATCAATCTATGCTCATTGGTTTTAAGTAAATTACAGCTCCAAAAAGTAAATATAATTATGCACACCAAGTTTTGTACAAAAGTTTTGGCCCACTGAAACTTGCTGATAAATAAGATAAGGAAATTGGTTTGACATGCTCGTAAGATTGTTATTAATATAAGAATATCTAAATATAAATATTTATAGCTTGAGTTAAGATCTTATGCCTGATGAGAACAGAGTTTATAAATTTGAGATTTAGACCAGGAAGTGTCAGGTCAAACAAAAATATATTTATCATATTAAATGTTTACAGATACTTGAAATATTCACATACCCTTCTTTCTTCTGCAAAGAAACTGGGTTAACTTCTTTTTAGAGGGTCCACATTAATAAAAAGGTCACATCAAAGACAGTACCAACTAGCTGATTTTGATGAAAATCACTAATGAGATGCACTATTATACATATATCTCTTCTGAACTAATATCCACTGAACATTTTTAAACTGTAAAGACCAGGCAGCAGATTCCATACTGAATAATGAGACTTGCTTGACTTTCATTTTCTTTGATGGTGATGGATAAATTTAGATTAATAAGTTGTAAACTACCTTCAAGCTTACAAAGGAAACGATTGCTTTTAGTGGTATTGCTGATAGTTTTTTTCAAACTTCTTGTGAGGGAAATCTATTATATTTTTATCAACATAAAGACATTTTAAGAGTGACAGTGATGCTGATATACAAATAATCAGAAAAATTCAAAATTTATCAGAGAAGACAGAAGTGACATGTCCATACAAATTTCTTAAATTTTGACTTTAGAATTGAGACTGGATTTGAACAGAATGTACAGTGAAATTTGATATCTATGACTTTTACAAACTTAATAAGTTGAGAATCTCCAACTACATTAAAATCTGGTGAAACTCATTTGAGGTCAATCAACACAATGATTGAATGAGTGTAATTGAATTAACAAGTTATATGTGTGAATATAATTAGATTATTTCTCTCACTGACTGGCAATGTTTTTTATTAGTTTTAAAAATGTAATTTTTCTTGAAGACTATCAAGTCAGTGCCAGTAGCTTAAAGCACTTTTATGCATTGAATTTTGATGAACCATAGTCTTAGATAAATTTAGGCAAATAAAAATAGATCAGTAGGAATTTGTTGCTGTTATGTTCTGATACTGATTTTCTCAGCATCTGAAAATACGCAAAATTTAGTACATAATAGATATATACATGTATATACATAGATATAATTCAAGTATTTTGTGTGATGTTTGTACTTGGTACTTCAACTGATGTGGTTCTAAATAGATTTTTTTCTTAGAAAAAAGCAGGACAGTTTTACTTATATTTGAAACTAATTCTGATCAAGATATGGAATGTTCCAAGGCTCCCATTCAAAAAAAAAAACTGTTTCAAAGCTACAGACAAGATTTGTAAATGTGTAAATATCATTTTCTTTGTTTAGGTTATCACAATATATAACATGTGAATCATATTTGGTTATTTTTAATGATATAACCAGATAGAGTATAAACTACAAGTATTAACTTTTTATCTGAAATATCTTGTTATTGTAATGAAACAAGATGTAATATTTTCTCTTAGAATGTACAGTTTAAGAATTTTACAAATGTTATCTCTGCAGTTGAGAAAGCACCAACTACAGTTTGATGAATTTGATATGATTTTGAGGGTTACAATTTGGTATCTGATTTGATATTTTCTAATTTGAAATAAAAATGTTCATGTGAATTTTATGCCCTTTGTGCTATTGACTGGTTTGGTATCTGAAACAAGTCTCAACAGTATAGATGGGTTGTTATCTACAGTAAAATCGCAAAATAAATCGAACAAAACCACACTTTAAATGCATAACTGTGCTTTAAGCTATCATCTAAGACTTGATAAGGTTTGAGAAAAATTACCTTTAAAAGATTTTATGACATGTAGGTTCTTGAGTTTTGTGAGAAAAATGCCTTGGCAAATGTTTTTGCAAGGCAAAATCTGACATTTCAATTTGATTAAAAAGTTTAAAAAGTGAGGTGGTTCACACTTTAATTTGTTGATTTATTTATTTTTTGGTGATGAAAATTCTCTTGAAACTCAAAGGCAATGAGTGCAGAAAAGAATCAGTCTGGAGTGTAGACAGAATTTGGCTAGCATGCATCATGTGAGGTTCTCAATATTTTTGGCAGATCCAATTCATTTAGTTGAATCAGTCTACATACACTATGAATTTATTATTTTGGCAGGGATATCAAGTTAGTTTGGAAAGAAACCTGTAACAATCTAAACATAACTTTAATATTGTAGCCCCAACAAAAGAGCTTTTGAAGCACTGGCCAAGGTCAAAAGTGGGAGATTTAAGTTTTTATCAGAAGAGTAGGAAATTGACATCTTAAAAAAAACATTTGTAAACTTGACTTTCCTGCTTTCAAAAATAACACAGATTCATTGGATTATCCTGAAACATTTCTTGAAAATATACAGTTGTAAGTAATGAAAATTCAACCTTTCCAAAAATGATGATAGCTTCAAATCCAACCTTTCCAAAAATGATGATAGCTTTCTAATACCAATATTTGTTATGGAGGAAAAAATCTCATGAGTGTAGTGAAAGTTATCATATAGTAATTATAAAGATTATATAATTTCTTTAATCAATTTAGACTATATTTTGTATGTCTGTTTGAAACCTTAAACAATTGTGGCATAATTTTGGATAATAACGATTTAAATTCATATATTCTACAGTTGACATTCTAACTTTAATATAATATATGTAATAAATGTAAAAGGAAACTGCAGGTGGTTGTTATTAAATGATATTATTATTGGTATATATAATATATATATATATATATATAGAAACAACTTGTATTTTTACCATCTTGTATTGTTCATATCAGATTACTTTAGAATTCTCAAAAGTTAGGAATTTGTGTCAATACTAATGATTTAACTTTAGATTTTCATCAAAAATGCTTCACATCTGCGCTTTGTGCTAATTTTGATATTTTATGCATATTGCATTTTTCATAATATTTCATACCCTGAAACAAAACCTTATTTGGTATCATTTGTCTTGTGAGTGGTTTTACTGCTGACCAAATCTTCTAACCTCATTGAAATAGCAAACAGAGTGGAAAACTTTGACACAATTTTTTCTTCAGACTGTTCATATTTAATAGTTACCCAAAATACAAGCAGTACTCATTTAAGTTGTATTGGAAGAGCAATAAGATGTCATAGTTTGTACCTCATTTTATTTATCCTGTATATTTCAGGTAATTATTGCTGGTATTATGGTTCTAGTCTTATTTTGGAAGAGGAATGTAATCTTGGTAAGTGATACATCATCTTTAAAACATGTCTTGAACACACAACTGTATCCTAAAGGGGGTATTTGCCTAGATATTTGCTATGCCAGCACAAAGTGTTCAATTTCACATATTTTTATCACTTTTCAGAAATGAATTCCAACGTGTAGTTTCCTTCTTTTTTTATCTTGTAACTGTATGGGTACTGTCATATTCTTTTATAAGTGGTAAAGGAACCCACTAGACTAAAATATTTTTCTGTAGGATAAACATATGCACATTTCAAAATTTATTGAAATAGTTTAGGCTGTTTCCTTATAATTAATCTTACTTAAAATCTAATTACCTCAACCAAAATATAAAAATAGGGCTTCTTAAACATGTTTAAAAAATTTATAATTATGGTTTATTTTTGCAGGTATTTTCTTGTGTATTTGTAAATGTTGGTGCTGCTTTTTTAAATGGTATATCAGCTATATTAACTGGTACATTAATAATACCACCAATAAATCAACTTTTACATTGTACATTCCTTTCTCCACAAAAACAATGTCATTGTTTATCTCCATATAGTCGTTCTTTTGTTCAACTTGACTATTCCATTGAAGGTAAGTTGTTTTTTTCATATATTTATGTGTTTATAATGGGAAAAAGAAATTACACAAGTAACATGTTGGCTTATTTAACCAAACAATCAGTTTAAAAGATAATGAATTACAAAACAATCTCATTTTACCAAATCAACAATTTTTGGTTTCGAATCAATGCTGTAGTTTCACTAATTTTCTGCTGCTCCTAGCAACTATGTTGAGAGAAAATCTCATTTTAATTTCTAGTAAGCCATTATTTTATTCTAATTGTATATATTTCAGAACCAGTAACATTAATATTTCAAGATACATCAAATTGTAATGATATAGAAGTAATATTAATACAGATATTATATACATTATGTGGTTTATGTGTTGTCTCAGCAATAGCTTGTATAATATCAGCTATACTAGCTTTAATGGTGCTCAGAATGGAAAGACGCAGAAAACTAGGATATCAGGTACCTTTCACTTATCTTTAAACTTCTGCTCATTGCATGGCAATAAATTTTATCACTTTCCAATCTATAAACAAATGTAGGCATATACCCAGTAACAACTTAAACTATATTTTACTGTCAAATTTTATTTTAAGTGTGAAAATTGACATGGTCAAAATTAACTCATGACATAGAAATATATCATAGTATTTATATATTCCAACATCTTTATATGTGGACTTATATTGCTAGCAACCACTAGAATCTCTATTTTTAAGAAAAACTATAGGTAATGACAAACATATAATTATTGCCATGAATGTCTAATAGTATTGTGTTAATAGTTTAACATTGAACACCCACATATTTGTTCTTGGCAGACTCAGTTGGGGATGTTGTTGATTTTGGACACACACCAAGCAGTTTTATAGGATATGATATTCTGCTGTGCAAAGGCATGGGGTGGAATTTCCATCAGTCATATATCTTTTTAAAGGCTATTACTCTATCTTAAATGCCAAATGTAAGGGGTGAAAGCACGAGAATATATGTTGTAAGAATTTGTAAAGCTACTGAATGAATAATATTCAGTTATAGAGTTTGAAAAACTTTTTGAGGAAGACAACTTCGACTAGTTTAGATGATGAATTTAACCCTTTATAATATTAATTACATTTCAAAAGCCCTTTTTGTACATGAAATATGAAAGATACCATTTTAGAATTTGGACAAAATTATTTGTGGTATTTGTCCATCAAAATATATTGACCTATCAAAGGTTAAATGTTCTAAAGTTTATGACAGACATGTTAGTAAACATCACAGCAACTGTCATTGTTTGATACAATAATTACAACAATAGGATAACTATTTTACTATAACTACAATTATTTTTGTTTATCAAAAACAATACATTTCATTGTCATGGTATTTAACTTTTCTAGAGAGACTTCAGGATTATTCATATATAAATGTAACATGATTTTAACTGCTTGATAAACATCAATTGAATATCTGTTCACACAGTGGCGTTTCTGGGAAACAGTTATTGGGAACCACAAAATTTTCCAGGCCATTCTTTCACTATGTAAAATTATAAAAAATTTATGTATGTTATGAGAGAGTTGTAAAACATATATGAAACATGGTGTGATCATATTACAAAACCAGAACAATTAGTCCCAAGATTATATTTTATTATAGTGACCATATCAATCACTATCAATCAATAACAACAATCAATAAGTCACTTTTGAAGTGAAGATAAAAAGTAAAAAAAGAAATTTATTATTTCTTTATCAATCATTTATAATCTTATTCATTGCTTTAAGCTAAATTTATCTTATCAAATATTTATATAGGACTATGGTGGCTAACTTAGTTAGACTCTTAGGGGTTTCCAGGTTCTATCTCAGTATAGGTTTAGATGGCACTTTTTGATTTTGTATCTAATAGGAGTAGAAAACTAATATGAATAACCAATTTTTATGAATGTTCTATGTTATTGTTTTATAAAAAGTTAAGTAGTCACTGGGCAGGGCAAGACAGTTGAGTGGTTTCTGAATAACTGTACTTGACATAGTTCTGTCATTGATATAATTCAAATTTGTACCAACAGCGTATTCAGGCCCTGAATTTCAGGGTGACCACCAGTAAAGGTTCTCATCTTCCAATTTTCAACCAATTTCACTTCCATCCACGGACAACCCATTTTATGACCGTACAATCATATACTCCTTTACTTTATCAATCCATTAACAATATTCAACAATAATCTTGTATCTAGTTTTCAGTGTTTGTCTTTCTTTATGGTCTATTATTATAGCAGTATATCAAAATCACATGTATCCACTTTTTGTGCCCTTCTAATTTCCTGTCTGAAATCTGTGGTGATATACTTAAAGATGAAAATATTTTTCTGCTGGTGTTGTATATTGTTACCTTGTATGTCAAACTCAATTTTCCAGAAAGAATTTTTTCTTTTTTATCTATTAAAATTTTATTATTTATCATTTCAGAACAGTACATATGATGAGATCTTTACTATAAGCAATTCCAACACACCAGATTCATCAGATAGTGAGAATGAACATAATCCAAATTTAGTGCGACCAGTTCTACCATCATACAGTGATTTAGACAGAATTGAATCTGACACTAGTGCTAATAGACTCAGATCAAGTTTACAGCGTAGTCATAGTCTTAAAGCTCCAAAAACTGAATCTAACAACTTAGATGTGGTTGACAATACAACACCAAAGGAAAAAGTCACAAAAGGGAAATTAAAGGAGCACAGACGCAGAGGTCAAAGGGCAGTAACTCTTCATAATTTAGACTCAAAACAGTTAATGGTTATATTAAGTTTACAAATGAGATATCTCAAAGAAAATGAACATTCTAAATCTCAGGTGGAATTAAGTGCTAGAAAACTTGATGAACAATTACGGCGATCGTTTACTCCACAGCCATACCATTCAAGGCCTAAGCCATCTGAGTCAGATGTGCGTAAAATTCGCTCACATACCCCTCAACCATATAAAACTAAGAAGCAGCAAATGTATGAGAATTTGCAGACAGCTAACTTGAATGAGTTTTATGAAAATAATTTTCCTCCTTGGGAAAGATCTCAATCAACTAAGGCTAAGTTATCAAAGGAGAAAAGAAAGAGTAGTCATATACCTCACTATGAAGAAATAGATGATATGAGAAGTTATATGAGTGGAGATGAAGATGACAGAATTTATGCCAATCAATCAGAAGTCAAAATTCAGAAGAAGAAAAAGATCAAACCTAAAATACCAACTGATAGTGAAGAATCTGAATTTTCAGACATTCCACCAAACCGTGCTCGTAGATCTCATCGTAAAAACACATCCAGTGATCTACCTATAAATATTCCAGTTCAACAAAATATCATTCCTAATCCAGGACGACCAAAAAGTTATATCAAAGCCATAGATAACCCGGACCCGAATCCTGAAGATTTGTACGGTCAAGTTAATAAACATAGCTCACTAATCAACCATGCTCAATCTCAACCCAATCATTTAAATCAACCAGAATATCATAATATTAATGAAGGGAGACAATCATCAGAAGGTATTTATGCTCAACCTGTAAAGAAAATGAACCCTAAAGCAGCTTTTCAAAGAATTCCTGACAGCAATTCAGTGCCTGTTATAAACCAACCAAATCTTTACCAGAACACTGTAGAGAGGTGTTCAGCGTTCCAGGTGGTACAGCGTTCTAGTGAAGCTGGTACAGGTATTGTGGGGTATATTGATCCTGTCACTCGCCATAATTACCAGCTATACTCTGCCATGGAGAGGAAAATAGATGAAGAGAAACCCCCTCCATACTCTCCACCGCCATGTTATAGTGACTGTACCACTACCTCTAGAGATAGCTCATCTCAATCCTCATCCCTGTCACATCATTCTAATCACTCCTTACCACATCATACTTATAATCAGGGCAATAAACACAGACCTAAATTTGTCTATACCACAGAATCAAACCGTCCTCTGTTAGAAACTCAGACTGGTTGCAGCTATTCTGAATCTAGCCGTAATAAACCCACTTCGGTTCATCAACAGATAATTGAACCATCTCCTGAACAATATCGTGCTAACATTGACAATCAACCTGCTGCCTTCTCACCACCCTATAGAGCCAATTATGTGATTAATTTTGATAATGAACAGCCTAAAGTGTTATTAGAAGGAGAATCCAGTGATCCTGATGAAATGGAAACAGTGATTTAATAAAATTATTACAAGGGTGGTGAGTTGGTATAAGACAATATTCTCGTCTCCTATGACTAACCCTTTGTTGTCCCAATTTTATTATTTAATTTGACCACCTAGTGTGCACTTTAGGACAGCTTGAAATGGCACTCATCTAATCTCTTTCACACATTATTTTACAGTATCAAATCTTTTGTTTTTCAAGAACTAAATCTTTGACCAATCAATTTTAGGTTATGGTCTTGCTGGATCAAGGGACAGATTCAAAGTAAAACTTTGGTAGGTTGCATCTCACATATACTAATACTATTTTGATTATGCCAGACAAAATAGCTCTCTACATTTGATTACAGGTTAATTGTTTTTGTCCAAAGTGCTATTTTTGATTTACTATATTCATTACCAATAAATAAAATAAAGCCTACTTAGGTTTGGACAATGTTAAACTTTTTCTTGGTTATCCTTTTTTTCATTATGTCTTATATCTATCCGATTAACTTTGTAAAAGTAGGTAGTGAAACAGGAAAGCCTCATTATCCAGTGCTTTTCTCCTATCAGACTGTCAAATCAACTATTACAGGTCAGATAACGACTTATCTATAAGTAGAATAAATTTGAATATCACATTGAAATCGCAAATAAAAATGCCTACTATTCAACTATTCTGATTATTTTCATGGATAGATAAACGTTAACTGGAATTGCATTAATAAATACCCAATTATGTTACACGTTGTTTTCAGCCAAAGTAAAAAAACATTTGAAATTGCTCAGAAGGGAATGTGATTATTTCAATTGTTAATGCAAGACTCTCAGTTTAAAGCTGATCAATAATTGAATATTTGACAGCAGGATCTGATGTATTTCATGCTATACTACAAAAGTTTGTGAAATTTATAACCATATGTGTTTTTTTTTGGATCAAACTTTAAGCAGAACCACATATTATATAGCACCATTCCTATCAATTGTAGAGAGATATAGAAATATTAAAAAATAACCTGAAACATGCTGTTTAAACAAACAATCTGAAGTTCAGAAAGGCAAGTGGTAAAATGCTTTTAGTTCAAATAATAATTTATAAATCTGGAGCAAAATGCAGAGAACAGCAGGTGCTAAGGACAAAGTGACCCACTATTATTTCAAAATTCTTTATTAGCCTTGCAGAGTAAATATAATCAGTGATAAAGTAGAACTTTTGGTTAAATGACACAGTTGACCTCTCCTTTGCCAAACATCATGCCATACTGGTATAGGGCCTATATAATAGACCTCTCAGGGAAATTGAGATCAAAATTCACAGGTTGTTGTAAAATGTCCAATGTCTGGTTGACAAAAAAATAAATCAACAGCCCTGATCTGAACTTGTCTAGAACACAAAATCAAATACTACTTGTCAAACTTCAGTAGAGACGTAAAGGCTAAAATAAGTCAGTTGCTTGAAGATCATCAGCATGAAACTCAGAAAAAAAACATGTTACAGGTTCTCATTTAATATTTCTAATATAAGAACATTAATAAGTACCTAAATAAGTGTGATTGTTAGTGACTACTCTAATGGTTCAATTCACTCAATTATGAAGCTGAATCTCAAAAATTCCATAAATACTCAAACTGGTGTTTTTTTCTATTGGATGTAAATTTGTTTATCATTATTTCATCTTGGTTTGTTAGAAATTTTTTATTATTCATTCATAGACAGACAATTGTACATATTTGTACACCATATTGCATAATATTATTTTATTAGATTAAATACTTTATTATCATTTGGATGAGTTATATATACTTTTCCATATAAGGATTTTATGACAAATGGCTGAGTATGCATCACATTATTCAATCAGATAAATATACAGTCATAGGGCTCATCAGTTGCTCTGTTACTGTCTGGACTTTATTTAAAAGCTAACAGCTTTAAGAGTGACATTGAAAGGAATAGATTGGCCAATTTCTTGACCGAGCATACATTAGTCTCAGAAATGTGAATTTTTCAAATCCATATGTATTCAAAATATGAAAGTTGAAAAGATGAGGCATCTTTTTTGAGACACTGCCATATGTAGAAATAGGAGAAGAAATTCCTAGTTTGAGATATTTTTGAAGGATTTATGTGATTTTCATACATTTCTAGTAATGTAAATATTATGTACAGCAATGACAATCCCTGACATTGGCTCACAAATCTTTATCTGGGTTTCAATGCAAGTAATAAGCCTCATTAAGACTTTAAATAACAAAGAATTTTATTGTTTATTTAGACACATCTATAATACAGGTTAATATTAAGAGAAATATGAGGCAAATATATTAAGAAATACAGTAACGCACTATAAGATGTGAAACACATTCAATTTTCTTCAGTTAATAGAAGGCCATATTGTACAATTTTTACCTTATACATGTATATCCACAAGAATAACTAACAAAATATTCATAAATAATGACAATACAAATTTGATTTTTATTGACATTTTTCAAATTTCATTACTAAATTTTTGATTCATAAAACAGTTATAACCTGTGGTATATTTTTTTTTTTCACCTACAACCACATGTATTTAAATTACAATGTTTCCGCCCAACAAAACCATTTAGAAAATTACTTCTTCCCTTATAAAGCCTAATAATTGAAATCAAGGGATTGTAAAGAAGTTTTCACAATATTTTAGGTGTATTGGGGACACAGATAGCATCCATTTGCACAATTCCAATTTTCAATCAGACGTCTGTGATTCCTGCAATTCAACTGAAATTAAGTGTTCGATGACTTCACTCATCACAATATATGCCTTACCACATACGTTCCCAGACATGTAAAACAAATCAATTATTTAGAAGATTAATTTCAGTTTCACCCAGTACCATTTACAACAAATGACACAATAACAAATGAAGTGAGTTTAAGAAATATGATATTTAATGTTATTCTCTATGTATTAAAACATATATACCAAGACAGGCTAATACCAGATACTGAAACAGATGAAAAAAATAATTTATTACATTGGACATCAAAAAATAAAATGTAATATATGTGATCTCATTTAGTAACAGCAATAGACTGATTGAAAGTAACTGCATGGGTGGCAACAAAATAGTCCACAGACAAATATTTTGTTACATCCATGTGATGTAATTTAAAAGATACAAAAGAATATTATATTAGTTAAAATGTCTGTATAGTACATATCTGATTCATTATAAAATTATACATACCTTGAACTTAGGATAATCATTCATTAATATAGTAACTATGCCCACATAGGGCAAAAATCTGAAAGAAAAAGATTCAAACTTAAAGAAAACCTGAAAGTTGTCAATACATTCAGCTGATGTGTGCAAGTACAAGCATCATGACTACAAAAACTAGAACTGTTCTAATAACAGTACTGATGCAGGGCGGGTTACGACATTCAGGTACATACGAAGATGGTCTATTGCAATTACTTTATGTAAATACTTTTCTGCATCTCTAAATGCAAATATCAAAAAGTACCTTGAGTTTAAAGTATATTTATTAGGAATAAAAGAATATTTGTTAATTAATGAAGAATAAGTTTGATGAAATCCAGATAAGAAATAAGAAAGTTGGTAATGTGCATGCGCTCAACAAAAATTCAATATTTCCATCAACTTTAGAATTGAATTATACACATACATACCAAGTTTGGTGAAATTCGGATAACAAATAAGAAAGTCGGTAATGCGCATGCGCACAACAAAAATTATAAATTTCCATCAAATTTAGAATTGGATTATACACATATATACCAAGTGTGGTGAAATTCGATTAAGAAATAAGAAAGTTGGTAATGCGCATGCGCACAACAAAAATTCAATATTTCCATCAAATTTAGAATTGGATTATTCACATACATACCAAGTATTATGAAAATCGGAAAAGAAATAAGAAAGTTGGCAATGCGCATGCGCACTACTCAAATTTGATAATTCCATCAAATTTAAAATTTGATTATACACATACATACCAAGTTAGATGAAAATCGGATAATGAATAAGAAAGTTGGCAATGCGCATGCGCACTACACAAATTCGAAAATTCCATCAAATTTAGAATTTGATTATACACATACATACCAAGTTTCAAGAAAATTGGATAAGAAATGAGAAAGTTGGCAATGCGCATGCGCACTTCGCAAATTCGATAATTCCATCAAATTTAGAATTTGTGTATACACATAAATACCAAATTTGGTGAAAATCGGATAAGAAATAAGAAAGTTGGTAATGCGCATGCGCACTACTCAAATTCGATATTTCCATCAAATTTAGAATTTCATTATACACATACATACCAAGTTTGATGAAAATCGGATAGTAAATAAGAAAGTTGGCAATGCGCATGCGCACTACGCAAATTCGATAATTCCATCAAATTTAGAATTGGATTATACAAATACATACCAAGTTTGGTGAAATTTGGATAAAAAATAAGAAATTTAAGAAATTAAGTGGGGGTATGCCTTTAATGTGCTTTCGTAAGCTTAACTTACTGTATAACACGGTTCAATCCATCCTAGAACCTATTTATATACCTTGACTGGACACAAAACATTTTAAAGAAATATAAAAGGGAGGGTGTCTTTAAAATTACTTAAACTTTGATTTATATTGGGGATGACAGCCAGGTTAATCTAATTAGCCGATTTATCTAATAATAGTCCCATGTTAAGTGAATGGGTTTTCGAATTTGCATGTAAGGCATGCATGTTATATATCACTGGAAAGCTCAAGATCTCAGCATTTTGAATCCGACAGAATTATTTCTCTACCTCTAATAGGGCACATGTTAGGACACTTTAAAGATGCAGACTCAACTTTCAGTGACACCCATAAAACCGAAACTACGTGTCGGACATAAAAAAAATTAACATAATGTAAAAGCTGAAGTCAATAGTAATTATTAATGTAAATATCAACGTCATCCTAGGCCAAGTTCCTTTGGTAGAAGCGTTCAAAGTTTGAAGGAAATTGCAACATTTCCTTTAATGTGACTTTGACACGATCAAATGCCATATAAATTGAATCCATTTATAAAGTGCATTAATAATCTGAAAGTAGTATGTCGCTAAATCAATTGAGGTTTGAGATACAGCACTGCAAAAATGCCAAATTGACCATATTTAGACCCCTATAAAATCAGAATTTGTTGTTTGACCCCAAAGGTCAAAAGGTCATGAGAAGGTCAAGGACAGCCTTTATCACCATGGTCAAGATAAAGGTCATCAAAGATCAAGGTCATGAGTTATAAGCCTTCAAACTTTGGAAAAAAACATCAGGTTGTACAAAAAAGGCACAACCGAAAATCAAAATTATGCTTCCTAAGGATAGTAGATAGACATTAAACGTATCGTATGACACAAAAATTACGCAACTCAGATGAAAGATGGCCTCTGAATAGCAATTTCTGCAAAATGAGGCAAATGTTACTTTCCGTGCAAATTTTTTAAATTTAATAAGTTTGTATTAAGGCTGGTAATATAATGCATATGTTATTTTTGAGATAACTCAATTTCACCGGAAGTGATACCACCGGAAGTACTAACATCGAAACCGCAAGTGATAAAAAACTTTTGAATGTGTGCTTTTATTCCACTATGCTGTCAGTCTACACCATGTAAGTTTCAAGTCAATCCGCCAAATAATAACCGAAATAGTATTTTACGATAATTTCGGCAAAAAAAAAATTAGAACGAATTTTCGAAAATTGAAAATTTTCAACTGCTATCATATGTCCTTTGTTACAAGAATTACGATGAAGACAACCCCATCAAAATCGGTTGATAAACACGCCCTCTAGAGTCCATTTTCCGTTTGTTGCCAACGTTGCTAAGAAAGTTTTCGTTTTACATTTAAGCTGGGATTAGCCACGAGTTACGAAACGCCACGAAGTCCGTTTTCCCGTACCTGTTGCTGTTTCCGAGAAAACCGGCCTGCGCTGGACGAAAAAAAAAAAAAAAAAAAAAATCAATACGAACGCTTCTGAACGCCCTGCAATCAGTTACTAATTCACAAATTAAATTGTACGTTTTGCAAGTTTGAGATTACAGTGAGTTTAGATCTCAAACCTTTCTTACTATACTAAATAATAATTAAAAAATTGTCAGTACATATACTAACCCTCGTGCTCTACCAACAACATCTTTCTTTTCTAACCAGAACTGTCCTTGTGCATATAAACCTCTATCATCAACTGAATTATTGTCACCTTTAGTTAAAAATTTAAGTGAACCATCTTCTCTACAATTAAAACATAATATACAACATAAACTTTTTGTTATATTTATCCATTGGGGAGGGGTAGCAATCAGCAGTACAAACTAAATCTTTACAGTGGTTCTGAAGTTTAATATAGTGATTTTCAAACTGTAAATTTTTAAACTTTCAAAGATAATTTTGGATATTCCTGTTGCCTCTCAGATCTTAACATGACTTAAAACAAAATAGTCCAAATTGTTCAACCATGCTGCTATCAATGTGTATCACTCTCAGACAATATTTGGCAATATTATTATGACAAACATACTTTTCATGTATCTTTAGTACTCTATGTACAATAGGAATATCTCTTCCTTCAATTTTAAAAACAACAATTTCACCAACTCTAATAGGTTCTTCTGGATGATTTGTCAAGAGTAGAAGATCACCTCTGTAAAAAGCAGGCTCCATACTTCCACTGAAACCAATAACAAAAGAATTAGATATAAATTTATCAGTAATATAAATTGTGAGCTGTACATCGACATCATCTCATCATTAGCTTTCCCACCCAAAACGTAGAGAAATCAATATACAATGATTGTATGTGTAAGCTTACCTCAAAACAACTACAATGGGACTTTCACTTCCTGTTACCACCATTAAACCTTTCCATATCATTAAAGCTGAGGAAACTATCATACCAAAGTTCAGAGCTTGATAGTAGAGCTGTAACAGAAAATTTTTCAGACAAAACTATAAATATGAATAGTTTGGAATAACATGCTAGTAAATCCATGGACTGAGTTTTTTTTACTCAAATTCACAGTCCAGCATTATTCTGTATCAGAAGTCTATTGGTGTCAATGTCAGCATTTTATCTAAGTCAAGGGCTATAACTCAAAAACTGTTTATTGCAAAATCATCAAGTTCAAATTGTCAAAGATTACATCAATATAAATGATCACACCAAATTTCAATAAAATCAGTTGATAACTGTGGTCTCTATTGCGTTCACACACAAAATTTGACAAGTATTTCCTAAGTCAAGGGCATTAACTCAAAAACGTTCATAGAAAAGTCATCAAATTCGAACTTGACGAAGATCTCATCAATATACATTATCAAATCAAGTTTCATTAAAATCAGATAAAAACTGTAGTCTCTATTGTGTTCACAAAAAATGTTGACGGACCAACTGACCGTTGGACAGGGGCGACGGCAATATAAGTCCACATTTCCATTTCCAGTGCAAATTTGGTCAATGTCAACACACAATAACTTCAAAATTTGACCATTAGTATTAGGCCTAATCTTGTCTAAGGAGAGTTTAGACAATCAAACTATTAACATATCTAAGCTTATTCCAAGTATACGGACCATCTACCTATTTACTATATGTATGCCCTCTCTGTTAAAAGTTAAAATCATAACTGAAAGCTGAAAACACCCAGTTAAAGCTACCTCAACAAAGCAACCAAGCTCAAGTTATATTTTCCATATGGTTCGTAATAAGAACATGATGTTTAACCAATCATGGAGCCAATAAATCGGTTTGTGTTTAAAAAAAAACTCAAGAATAATTTGATCATGAATATGACAAGTAATAAAATATACACCTGTCTTTTATTCATTCGCCGGACTTCGTCCAGGAAATCAAAATCTAATAACCCAGCCATTTTACACGTTTACTTCTTCACCATGGAATGAAAACCCTAAGTTTTTTTATGAGTTATCTGCCCTTTGGGTCCAAAATGGATTTTGGATTATAGCCATCCATATTTAACGAATCGCAGTAATAAATTTTAGATAAAAAAAATTTGCTTAGTCGTCTCAAATTATATGAAACTTGTACTTGGCACTAGCTGCCAAACTTATTTATCAACAAAAAATCGTGTTTGTAGATTTGTCTATACAAGTCCACACTTTACTTTACAGGTTTGTCCAGCCGATTTACATCCCTTTAGCGGCTTCTCCAAATTTATTTCTGGATAATAAAGGCTTGTTGTCGTGTCGTTTAATGAATAGAGCACGTTGATTTAGCTTGAAAACTAAATGATGTCACTAATGAAGACACTTATTATATTCCAGCTGATTTTCATAATAGTCGCTGAAGAACAGAAAACAGGTGAAAAAGGAGGAAAAGAGAAATGGAAGCAGAAGAAACTTCAAGATTATAATGAGGCTGATATGGAAAGATTATATGAGCAGTGGGAGGTTTGTTGTTTAGTTTTAGACTAAAAAGGGGCGTGGCACATGTCACTTGTAGTCTTTTTGGTTAAAATGAAAAATTTGAGTGAAAAAGAAATATCATGTTTCAATTTATTGACAAAGTTTTTGTGGACCATGCAGTGGGAGTAGTTGTACAAAGAGGAGCAAATGACTGGTGGACAATTAACTGTGGTTGGTGTCAAGGTTGAGATTCAAAATGCAGAAGCTCTGTGAAAGTGCATAGATGCAAGCTTGGGCCATGGTCTTGTTCATGTACTATTGTGTCAGTTTTGACCACTCTTCATCATTTTTGTGAAGTTATGATAAAAATGAAGTAGGCTCTAGCTTTATTATTCTTTTAGGACGCAGATGAAGATGAATTGGAAGAAGATGAAAAACCTGAATGGAAAAGAGAACCACCAAAAATTGACATGTCTAAAATGGATACATCTAATCCTGAGGGCATGTTAAAAATGAGTAAAAAAGGAAAAACACTGATGATGTTTGCTTCTGTTTCAGGTAGTCCAATGTTTTAAAAATAACATTAATCATGTCTATTTCTAATTATTGAGCCTAATTCAGGTGGAAAAATGAAATTTCTATCCCCAAAATATATACCTGCTATCTTAATTAACTCAAATCAAATTTTTTTTAGGAAACCCAACTGAAAAGGAAACAGAGACCATAACACAACTATGGCAAGGCAGTTTATTTAATGCTAATATTGAGACTCAGAGGTAACTAGTACTAATATTTGGCAGTTTGATCAATTTAATTATGCTTTAGCTTATCCATTAATAAACAAATCATCAATTCTATGTAATTCTACTTATGGCAATCAATATTTGTTTGGTGCTCTTTATGTTGTTAAATTTTCATCAAAGTTTTTCAAAGCCAGTCTGAGAATTTTCTTAATGAACTCTATATATACTTCATGGAAGGCTTAAAGCTTCACTTGTAAAACATGAAATAAGGCGGTGTATTCTCAAAACTATCTAACTTCTAGTATTTACCAAGGTCTGAACTTCTTACATTGTTTCTAGGATATCCTTTCTAGAATACATGATCAGGACTATATATGTGTACTGGGTTTGGACTGAAATTTGGTTTTTATATGCCCACAGCTCTCTATGTGGACTTATATTGTCGGCACCCCTGTTGGTCCGTCCGTACGTCAACATTTGCTTGTAAACGCTCTTAAAACTAGATTTTCGCCCTCTAACCTCTCTACAGTAAGTGCTTCTATCAACATCAATTGCTTGTAAACACTCTAAAAACTAGAGTGTTTGATGGAATCAAATGAAATTTGGTATGTGCATACATATTCATAAATCGAAGATCAAGCTTGAATTTTAGACCGTTAGAAGCAGAGTTATTGCCCTTGCCCCAAAATCTTGAATATGCTATCTTAGTTTTGAACCGATTTTTATGAAACTTAGAATGGATGTTTTGTTTTTACCATTCGCATGCCGTGGTGGGCATATATGGCTGTGATCTACTATCTTTTATTTTTTTAGATATGTAGTAGGTGCCAACAGAGTTATTTTTATGTTAAAAGATGGTTCTAAAGCATGGGAAATAAAAGATTTTTTAATAGAACAAGACAGATGTTTAGAGGTCACAATAGAAAATCAAAACTTTCCTGGTAGAGGTGCTAAGGAGGTGAGATATTTTACATTATGTTGATATGCCTTAGTCAGCAAGTGTTAGTCATGAATTTAAAAAAATCAAATGAAAATAGCTTTACATTTAGATATGAATTCATTATATTTTTATCTGTCATTGTGATCAGAAAGAAAAAATGTTAAATGAGGAGCATAGATTTTCCTATAGCAATCCTGACAATGGCATATTTATGAGCAAGACAAAGTTATTCCTTCAGTTTGGTGCACATCTCCTTCTGTGTGAACTGTGTATGAACACAGCAAATGCTGCATTGATGTGCAATCAAATACAATACGTTTTGGTGGCAATGCTTAACACATCTGTACTGGGATCATTGAAAAGATTATGTTTCATTTACAAGATGCTCACATTTTAGGAAAATCAGACTCATAAAAAAGATAGCTCTGCGGTGAAAAGTGAAAAATCTGAAAATGATATTAGACAAAAGAAAGAAGAATTATGATGACTAATTGGTGAAATTAGTGTCAGTGTTGATTAAACTGTGGTGTAGTGATTGTTTGAGATATTGTTGCCTTGACAGTATTATATTATATGGTACTTCTTTATTCCATTCCAATGGTGCTAATATAATTATGCTCTAATTCAGTGCAAAAGTATCTTAGTTGAAGTGCCAGACCCATTTCCTAAATTCAGATATTTTCAAAAGTGCTTTTGCACACCATTCAATTTTATTATAGTAATCTCATTTATTTGATCATTTGTGTTATTTTTATACACCCACATAGAAATGTGGATGTATATTGCCATCAGTCTGTCAACAGTTCTTGTGAACACAATAGACTACACTTTTTAACATTTCTGACAGCTGCCAGTGGGGTATGTTACCTTGCCTGGCAAGCTATCTTTAACCTAGGGTCAGGTCAACACATTGATTCCTCTTAATGTTTCAAATTATACACAATATTTAGATGTGTCATTCAACTAAAATTACAACATGCAGGTTCTTCATATTTTACAAATTAAAAAGTGGTTTATAGATTTTCATCATTATAAAATGTCAATTAGTAACAGGATATAAGTTCAGATTTGTGCCATATTGCATAGTAATTAGATTCTGTAACTGATAGTGCAAGGCTGTCAGCAATGTCAACATTGATATATTTGAATCTCCACCAAAGTTTCCCGTTTTTTTGTTTTCTATAAATGTTAATTTTTAGTAATGAGCCTCCTTTTGTAATTCTTTACTGTAAAAGTGATTTATAAATAAACATGAGACTTTTTTTTTTTTTACTTTCACCTATGCCATAGAACCAATTGACACTTCATCACTCCTCGGCCATATTGAATCCAGAACGAGGCTAATAATGAAAACCTTGAAAAGGTAACATTATGTCACTGCATAAAATCACCACTTTACAGGCTTTAAAGCCTACTTCTCCAATCCCACTGACCAGAATTAATCATATTTTACATCATTAAGTTTGGAATTGTTTAAGTTATTTAATGATACTTTCAGATGAATTTTACCATCACACATTTCCATGAAAGAGAAGTTTTCAGCCCATTTTCAGTCAATATTGGCAATGGATGATGTAATTTATGTTATGAAATGACAAAGATTTTTCATTTGTCTACCAAATTTTGTAGACTTTGTAAGAGCTGGAGACCATGAAACTGTAAAAGACTGCACATGGTTTGACTCAAACCCTGTCAATTCCCTGCAGTAAGCAATGAGGCCAATTATGCCTGGATTTTGGCATTACTTCCTTTTACTTTAGAGTCTTCCTCTCTCTGAGGAATTATTAGAAAGAAAAACAAGTAATGATGATGATAATGATTACAATATATATTGATGTGTGTGGTATATATTAATACAATAGACTTAATAATAATATAAATACACATACTCCATAACAAATATCAAAAAAATATTCTACACAACTTAATAAATAAAAACATTTACATCTGTAGGTTTTCTATAGTGGTTTCTCTGTTAGGCCAGCTACAATTCTTGGTTTCACAAAAAAATTTAAAGTTTATTTTCATTTACAATTCTCACAATGAAAATATCTCTATTTCCCAAAGAAACTGTTTTTTCTAATAAGTCAATTTATAACTAAGATATTCAACACATCATCTCAAGGGTGAGACTTAATATTTGTTTTGAATGTAAACAATCTATGATTTAAGTGCAAATTGAAGAAGGAACTTTGGAAACATGATTTAATTTCTCAAATTTGAGAAAGGTTTGTAATATACAGGCAAGACTAAACGTGCCTAAAAAATCAAGTGGACTAAATGTGTTAAAGTTTGGAATCATGACTGAAATACCTTTTGATAAATTAATTATATATATATATATATAATATAGATTTTTAAAGGTAGAGTATCATTAGCTATTAGACTAGCATGGCTAACCACTAATATAACATATCTTAATCAAATAAAACATCAGGAGATAGGTAAGGTTTACTACTAAAAATGACTATATTGTAAAATGCAGATACAAAATTATTACATGCCCAGTTCTGAATTTTTTCAGTTCTTCATAGAGCTTGTGGTCGAAGTCACACATGCTTTACTCGGTACTTTCTATATGTTTCTCAGCATTAATTGTTCTATAATCTCTAATACTACATTAGGTTATTTGCATGGTATCACGAATACAGGTTTTGGCATGGTCTTATTAACCCGTATTAATCTAAGTCCACTACACTCGTTTTGTGGGCCTGGAAATGAGATTGGTGGCATTTGAATCTGACCAATCAGATCGGTAGAACGGAAATGATGTCAAGTAAACAAAATACAACACCGCTTTGCCGCCGCCTGTTTAAAGAGATAACACATTCTTTCTATGTAAATATTCCTAAGTAAGGTCTGATTTTCTCTCGGCTTCAAATCTAAAAATCATACTCAATTCTCTACAGTACAAATATGTAATGGTATACGCTTCTTTCGTTTTGTTTGTGATTGGCTGAAATTTGCAACCAATACATTAGGGCCAATTTTGATTGGATAATATTTATCTATGAATACGCAATTTTTCCCACTTGTGTTATCACCGTCTCGATGAAAGTATGACGAATGGGGGGCATGGTTTGGACACGATGGTATATCTGAAGACTAATTGGAAGACAAAATAAACATTGAAATGAAGACATAAATTCACAAAATAGCACAATGAAGAGAATGGCACACATTGACAACTTTAGGTTAAAGTGTCTTTACAAGTTATTACTTTCAATAGTGGACAAGGTTTTGACTTGAATAAAATAAATGAAAAAATAATATTTGATCGTTGTAATAAGAAATGAAATGTTTGTACTTCACAAAACAATTTTTCTCTTTTCTGAACTTGAAAAGATAACACCACTTAGTTGGAAGCATAATAGTTCACCGAGAAAACTAAAATTTAAAACAATATTTACACAATAACAATATGAAAATTCAACACATATCAGATCAGAACACAACAATAAGAATATTAAAGTTATTTGTCAACTGCTAGGCAAGTGTCAGCCAACTACATTCTACATAACAAAGTTTCTTTCCAATAAAAAGCTGCCAAGTAAGTTCTCAAAAAAGCTAGAAATAAAGTGGATATATCAAGATATTACTATTTAGTTATAATTATAAATATATTAAAATGGTTTAATCATGACTTCAGATCTAGATAATAATTTGTATTTTTGATTTTATAAAACATAAATACAAAACATGACACCTTTTAATATCTGTTTCAATGAAATTAAATCAAACAATGAATTCTGTGAGACTGTAAGCTTAATAGAATTGGAAAAAATTTGATTCAGATATAAAAAGGTATGTAAAATGTTTGTCTTTTTAAACTAAGTGTTTAAACATATATAGATGTCTGATTCTATGCTAGTTTCAAAATTTGTATTTTAAAAAACCACCAAATACATCAACAATATAATTTCCAATGAGCTCAAAATACCGTTTGTGGTTTAATCAGGTTTAATTGCAAAAAGAAACCCTCAAATAACATTAATGTGTATAATTATGCAAGAGATAATTAGTGCTGATTGACTCTACATGACAATGTAATAAGAGTTTACTAAAAATAACAAGATCCTTTTACATTCAAAATATCAAGTATTTTGATTCATTAGATACATGATGGCTATTCTATTTTCATTGCTTGGTTTTCATTTTCACATTTATATATACTAAGTAACTAAGACTTATTAATATTTTGATTAATTGTACATACATAAACATGATGAATAAATGATATATGATAAAATATGATGGCATGATTTTCACAACAACTGTAATATTATTATTTACATTTCTTATTTGATGTATTTTTTATCTCCACTCTTTGGTTTTCTCACCTATATCATATGTATGTAATTGTACACAGTCAATTGCTATTTGTTCATTGGCAATGAATTTTATTTTGTGTTTCAAAGGTCTTAACTAAATTGCAAGCCAAATCAATTGCTGCATTTGTAGTTTTGGTAAGTTATGCCAAATTCTCAGTTTCAAAGTCAACTATGGAAGAAATTGAGGGAAAGTTGATAATTCAGCATTTTGTGAACAAGTTGACAAGCAAGCCTAATATTTTGCCAAAAATTTTTTTCTTAAAAATGCCTCATTGAATAATAATTGTCATGCATAAATTTGCATACAGCAAGTTCGGCGCTGGTTTAGAGCTATGTCAAAGGATACTTTCATAGAAAATATAGACAATAACAACAGAGAGTACACTAGATCATAAACAATGATGATTCTTTGAAAATATTGTTTGATCAAAATACACTTATTTGTAAAATCTTAAATAATTAATGATTTGACATCAAAATAGTCCACCTTATTAGAGGTAGTACTACTCCTAATCTGAAATTTTTGTCTCATAGAATCACTGACTTTTGTGCAGGACTATACTGTAAAACCTCTAATAAATTACCTGTTTTAATGGAAAAGTCCATGAAGCCAGTGTATAAATCCAGAATAAGGAATGGTATTGCCTCTAAGGTTTTACAAGGACACATTCACACAACCATAAATTTATAGCACAGATTGATGTTGTTCAAATCTTATATAGCACAAATTGTATGGCCATTAAAATATTACAACAATATATTCATTACACAGTGCTTTACCTTAATTTCCAAGCTCAAGAAACAACATTTAGCCACTCAAAAATTACACCACCGATTAAATCCCCTTTCTTATGTTGCTAATATCATTGTGATCTTGGAAATCTTCACTTTTTAAATAATTGACTGTTGTTTACCCGTGAAGATATAGCACAAACTTCATCATCCTAGAAAGAATCCTTGTCGTGGACGTGGATCATTAATTGGCATGGCTTGAAGAACTTCATCTAACAGCTGCAAAGGACGATGTAATTGGACTTCAATCCAACATGGAGTTTCTTTGATACTTTTGCGAGGGTAATCAGGTCCCCAACCTTTCACAAAACTTAATCGTAAAATACACAAACGTCTTAAATCATCTACACCAATACCAGCTGCAGCTGACAGACCTAAAAGACAGAAATTTTCTATAAATCATTGGAAAAGAGTTTCAATATAGAAATTTTCTTTTAGTGTTCTCTCATTACCAGGCAAAATAATTAAAAAAAAACTATTCTTAATATTGTGTCAATTAGAAATGATTTGTTGTAGCGAATTCAAAGGAAGATTGAACAAAGGTATGTTCTTTAAGTTTAATAACAAATTTTATCATAATATCTAACCATAAAACTCTAAATATCTATAACCTTAAAGTAATAGGACATAAAAGGGAGTAGTCATGTTCAAGGAACTTATATTTGTAGAAAATTCTAATTTAAAACAATTTCAAAGTCATATTTATTCACAATTTATATGGGTTGCCTCAATCAATTTATTTCTAGTGTTCATGAATATAATTATCTACCAAAACAGCCCCTTTTGAGAATAGTAGTTAATAGCCCTGCAACCATGTTAGATAAGACAAACAAAATAAAAAGTACTAAAACACTAAAGGGCCAAGATTAGGAGAGAACAATAGAGGTTGGTAAAACAAATAAAAAAACATAAAATAAACCTTTCTGTGAGTGGAGGACCTCTTCCCCAGGGGTTTATTATATGGGGATTACGGTCACTACGTACCCACAGCAGGTGCTATACCTCCTACTGATGCTGGTCCTGGAATATTACCAGCAACAGCAGCTGCTTGAGCTGCTGCAGCCGCCTGTGCTGTAGCTGCTTGCTGCTGCATTTGACGATGACACTGTCGAATATCAAATACCTAAAATATTAAATATAAAACATTTTCCATTGTAAAATCTACAAAAAATTGTATGTCACACCAACCAAACTCTTTACATTATTATTGGTAACTTGTCAATCATCACAATCTATCTCCAAACATATATCACACATTTCCAAAATGAAAAGAATCTCTTATATTGAGGTACTTACTTTTATATAAGCACTAGGATAAATTTTATGTACAGCATCACCAGGAGCTCGACCAGCTTCTCTATCTAAATAATAACTCTGTACAAAGACACTATGATCACTAACACATCTTATCCATACATCACCTTCACCCCGATAATCTAACTGAACTCCTTTACCTATATGTAATCTGTAATAAAACATCAAATAATTTTTTTCAATCCATTACAATTTTAAAATCAGTAAATTTAGGTAAGCAGAGACTTGGAAGTGTAAAATATAAAATATTTCAGTTCTGATATTGAATCATCCTTTCTTTCAATTTTCCAAATGAAAGAAAGAACAAATTTTGTCTCATTTGAAACTTATTCAATTACATCATCATGAAATTGATATAAGAATATTTCATTGGTTATGGATCATATGAAAAGAGAAAGAAAGTGAATAGGCATAAACAAACCCAATATGAACATAGAATAATAAAATCACCATTATGTTACCTCATCTGACTTTTTTACAAACTAAATTTGTTAGTAAACCAGTCCTTACCGAGCTCTTTCACTAGCCTCAGTACGATGAACATTGGATAACTGTCCTAAACAGAATCTATCAATACTAGAAGGATCAGTATAACCATCAACAGTGACAGTAGAACAACTATATGGTACTTTGAATGTTTCACCAACTTGCTGATCTAACTCAAAATATGTTATGGTACACCAAAATTCTGGTGCTGAAATGGACACAACTTAAGATTAAATTTTTGGTAATTTAAAATTTATCCAAAGATAACTCACTAACAGCTTTCAGACCTGAAGTGTTTTATAATGTTTTTAGATTGTTCTTAATGTGCTATATAAAAACTTTTATTGTATAGTATCAATATTCATGACTCCTATTTTAACTTACAAATTAATCCTGGTCATTTCAGATAATTAAATACTTACGTAATTGATTTGTAAGAGGTTGTACTTGACTAATATCAGATGGCATTTGATTGTTATTCCCTGTAAATCATATTAATGTGGTCATTAATAAACATTTGACTTTTTATACATCTTATACTCTAGAATGAGAAAGTGGCCTGCTCATTTTTTCATTTGTCTTCAATTCATAACATCTCATCAAACTATATTTTACTCATAATCATACTTAATTTCAAAAGAATAGTCATGAGGTCTCTCTTAAATTACACATTAAAGAATTAAAATATGACTTACAAAACTGTGGTTGAGACATGTTTCCTGAATATGTAGCTGTATTGTTTCCAACCCATGTTGTACCTGAACCTACAAATTCCGTTTCAAAAAATCAAACCTTAAACCAACTAGATCATAACTATAGAAGAAGTATGAGGCGATAGAGAAATAGTCTCAGTATCAATTAATACATATTAATAGTATATATACCTATGGCTAGGATACCATTCCTTATGAAAATAAAATACACAAGACACATTGAAATATTGCAGCAGCAGCAATGAAGCTCATGCTTAATCTGAATAAAAATAGTAAAATAAGCATCACAAAACACACTGAAAGCTTAAAATATCCCACATATTTCCAAAATGTAAAAGTTTCTTGAATTGTATTATCTTCCCTCAGAAAAAAAAATTTACAAAACACATCTGAGTATAGATGTGAAAAAGAAGTAAGAAGATATAAGTGATACTCCATCAGGTATGGGATAATGAAAACTGTTGAATGTGTTTATGTGATATATAACTTACTACTAGGGTAATGACTTAATGTCGAAGAGGAAGGTGTAGCTATTTGATTGGTATAATTATCTAACTGTGAGGGTGATGGTTGAGGCATATTGTGTCCAGTGGCATGAGGAATAGTGTGGGGTGGACCAGCATGAGTTAGAGAATTACCACCTGAAATAATGGTTCATTACACTTTGATACATACAAAGAACAAATTTCAAACATACAGTATTGCTTCTCTTCCAAAGAAGTTAAAAACAGGCAAATTATTGTAATGTAACTGCTTTCTATTCAATGTAAAAAAAAAAAATCATTTAGAATATGGTTGGCCTACTATTTAAGCATTGTTAATATTAGTCCACGTTTTAGTATGTACACACACAACTTGTAAACAAGTGAAACTAACAGTGCACATTACCCCAGTATTCTTGGTGAATGCAACTGAATCAATGAATAAGTAAATACAATTAAAGCACATTAGGCTGAATATCATATGACAAAAATACAACATTTAAAGCATATTAAACAAAATAAGGCTCCAGTAATGAATGTGAATAAGTTAATCATGAAATTGAATATAAATGATCTTGTTATTTTATATATATATGAGTTTCATATCAATAGTTATGGGAGGGAAATAGAATTTTTACTGACATTTTCATTCAAAGCAGAATAATTTTTCCAGACAATTTGTTAGAAGTCCATTTTCACCATCATAATATAATGTAATATTATATTATTATCCATATTAAATGCATAACAATTGTCAACAAAGTGCCCAAGGGTTCATGAGAAGTGGATTTTAAATATCAAAATATTATCATGCTGATTAAGAAGACCCTAAATACTTGATGATTAATGAGTTAAGGTTTTTATTCCTTTTAGAAGAAGTTATCATCAGATATATTTAATCAAAGTTAATTGTATTAATTAAACACTATCAACATCATGCTGATATATTCTTCAGAGTCAAATGAGTCAATCAAGTTATCATTATCATATAAAATTCAAAATGTTATACCTTTTCCCAGATTAATGATTAACAAACATTAGTATTAACAAGTATTATTACTAGCATTCTAGATGATATATAGACTATATAACTCACTGGATGATCGATTCAACTCATGACCTGATTGGCTGGCTGGGGACAATGGTTGCGGGGAGATTGGATGTGACATAGTTCCAGGAGTGAGGACTGCCGATGTGTGAGGGTGACCCGACGTAGAGTTCGCCGAGATGGTTGCTGGTGCAGCAGGGATAACTTGTTGCTGTTGTTGATGTTGCACTGTAGCTTGTGATGATGGTGAAGAAACGTTACCTAGATTGGACAATGGACAATAGATATTTGGTAAGGATAATCAAATTGGAAGTATGACAATACATTCACACCAACTAACAAATGAAAGGATAAAAACAGCCAAACTAAACTGTAAAAAGAATATTCAAGTACAAATCAAATTTTGGTATTATTAAACCTGTTGATGTGAATGCAATATCATCTCTATTATTCAAATTATACTGGTCATAGAAAAACTTTGACAAAGCAAAATTAAATTGAATATCATGCAAATTAAATATGAATTAAATTAAATGTTTGCAATACTCCCAAATAGAACACCAAAATATTTCATGCAGAGAAAATTTTTTCAAAAAAAATCAAGTTGAATATAACTGCCATCACATAATAGTTCAAGACAACAATTATAGCAATGTATAATACCAATTACAGAGGGAATATTAAGCCATGTATTCAAAAATTAATGTTATAGTATAAAACCATATTTGAATTGATAAATGAAACTGTCAGAAAATTAGGCAAGTCAAGATGACAATTTCTGAAAATTCTTACACTTCAATCAAATATGGTTTATGTACTGAACCTTTTCAGTAATGTCATTATGTATTGTAAAATATTGTAAAAATTCTCCTTTTGATGTATTTCTCGATTTACCTCGTAACATAGGATTATAGCCAGGTTCCTGAGGGGGGTGCTGTATTGTTTGACTGGTTTCCCCACTAGCACCCCCAATTCTATCCATCTGTATTTCCCCACCATATTCATCTTTAATCAACCTGCCAGGAGGACCTGTAGTGAGCAAACAATAGAGTACCTAACACATTAAACAAATCAAAATACCTATCAACTTTTGCATTCTTTCCGATATTAGGTAGTTTAGCTATTTTTTCAAATCTTATAGAAAATAAATACTATAATATAGTATAATCATGCTAATATTCCAGCATGATTTGCTTACAATATATACAGTAATTTTACAGAAAAATCTGAGGTTACTGATATAAGAATACTCAACAAACTCTTATGGTCCTTCTAATGGAGTTATCTGTTTTACTCAATTAAAAAAAATAAATATATTCTATCTTAAGTTATTATGAAAAAGTTGAAATATACAGACAACACGAGAAATTAACAGACAATAAACTGACTTGACAAAATGAAAAGCCACACAATTTTCACTGACTGTACAACTAGAAAAGCTGTGTAGAATACAACAAATAACATCATTACATTCCTCTATCATTGTTTATTATCATTATTGTTATATCCTGGGTAGTTTTCACTTACCAGCATGTTGTAGAGTTAAACCTGATAAATCTGAAAAAAAACAATAACAAGCAATACTAATAGTTCTAGCAATGATTATTTTAGTTTATGGATATGAGTATGTATGGAAACAATTTTGCATTGAGTAAAATGAAAGTGAAAGAGATTATAACACCGGGTAGCCTATTTTTTTGCAATCCAAATGAGGCTAATAGAGATTTAAAGTTGGTCCAGTATACAATATATCTTGTTCAAATGATAGTATTCTTTGTAAAAGTCTATTATCTGACAAATCGTACATGAAAGATCTGCATTAAATATAATTGATAAGAATCCTCATTCATAATTTACACTGGATTCATATTGTATTTAAGTTGTATAGTGTGTTCTTATTGCAACTACTAGAAAAAAAAATTTGTGTTATAAGAAAAGTTTAAATATTAATCAAATTTAGTTTCCAAAGGGTATATGTAATTTGCCCTGTAATTGTTCACCTTGCATTCTACAGAACAGAGTTTTTGTTATAGGTTGATTTTAAAGGGACAGATTTGACATTTTCAGGGATTAATTTGGGTCTTGAATGTATGTAAATAGTTTCAGGAGTACTAGAAATGTACAAAAATCACATAATTCTTTTAAAAATACCACGAACTAGAAATTTCACTTTCTATTTCTATTAACGTATTTTCAATAAGCTTTTATGGCAACTATCAAGAAATGACGAGTTAGATAATGGACATCGATAATTCTGGACACATATAGGTTTGAAGTTTAAATTTCTCTGGTGAACTGTGAACACAATTACTGATTAGAGCTTAGCTAAACCATTCCCTTTCTGAGACTAAGGTACCGTTGGTCAAATGAATGACGAACCTGTCCTTTCAGAAGAAACAAACTTAATGCTGCTGATCTTGATCTTGCTTGATAAATTTGCAGAATTGGCAAGATGTTTGAGTGAAACAAAATCAACATAACTTACCAATTCCAGGGGAAACAACTCTTTCATAATGGTATGGATTAACACAAACACTGTCTTGTTTTAAATCAAAGGCATATTGACAAAACTTGACATGTTTCAACTCATTTTTATGCAAATCTGGCCATCTCCATATTCTAGCATAAATGACATGAGGGAAACCTTTTCTACCAGCAACCTGAAATTTTTTTTTCAATTGCATGTATTAGTGAATGCAGATACTTACATATTCAGGGGCTATATCAAAAATAAAAGCTAATAATGAACGACAGTTTGATCTACTTTTAATGGTTCAACATAGAATTGTCATTTAAAAATCATAATAACAATACAATAATGATAAAACCAAATGATGCAAAGCAATCTCATCAATATTTCTATGTAATAAAACATTTATGCCACATCTGTGTGGGAAATCATACCAAAATATTTACATACCTGCAATCTACCATCTAACGTCCTCTGTATAGTAACACATTTTGATGGTAAAGCCCCATTTGTTGTTATAGCTGTTATCAAACTATCTAATTCATCCCGTTTCTCTTTTAATTTCTTAACCAAACTTTCTATTGCTCTTTTGCCAAAACTTTCACTTTCACCACCCTGTCTATGACACATCAAACTATGAACAATACTTAAACATGCATCTGCAGATGTGGGAGCTTGGTTTGCCATACTATCTGTGTATCTGGGAATAAAAGGTATTAAAGATATCAAAACACACATCTTTGTTATTGCACAAATGAAATAATCATGTAGTTTGAACAAAGTATCATCTTAAAATTTGTTTTGATGGCTGCCATCTATGGGAATAAAAAATAATAAAATAGCAAATTTATGCCAAAATGTAACATCTCATACTTCAATTGATCTCTATAACATTTTCAGAAAATATTTAATGCAAATTTAAACAATAGTTTCTACGATTGACTATCTTACTATCTAATAACCTATTAACAATGCAAATGTAAAACTTCTGTCCAGCTCTATCCAAATAAAATAGCTTCCACTTCCAGTTGCTTTAGGCTTAGCACTTGATTACCTAAATATGTTATTCACATTTCAGATATAACCAGAGCAGAATAATCAAGAATGAATTATCTACCCCAAAAGGTGGATCTAAGTGGCATCACAAAAAATGTGATTTCAAAATAATATTTTCTTAAGAGCCAAATTAAGAGCTTTTTTAATATTTCAAGGGCAATAACTCAATTCTGAGCTCAGTTTAGTAGAGAAAGTCAGGACCAGGGACAAAACCAGGTGGGAAATGAACTAATTCACTTGGCAAGGCGAAATTGATGACTGCAGTCTTGTATCTATCATTCTCTAGATTTAGTTTCTATAATTATGCTGATGATTACGTAGGCTACTACACTAGATATACTAGTAGGCTACCTAGCCTAATCGAAAAAAAAATGACAGTACCGGTAGCTTACAGTAGCAGAGAAAGATTTGCACTGTATTTAAAGTTTCTACATTTCAATCAAAAGCTTGTGAATAGCATTGATGTAGATATGAATAATGATTTCAGATAACAGAAAATAATATTGTTAAATTTACTTTTATGCCATTTCCAAGGTAATTTTAGTAATTTTTTGCTATTTTTTTGACGACTGATGGCGCGAGCACTGTAATAATCATCTGCGCATGACAAAATAATAAATTTCCGGAAGAATCTGACATATTTCTTCAACGTTCGTTTATCGGTCCGTTTTGCTATCATTCAAAAGTCGAGTTCAGCATATTAATTAACATAAGGTTGGTAAATTGTTGGTAAAGATGAGCAGGATGTCACTATCCCTTCCAATCAGTAGGCCTTGATAAAAAATGAATGAATTGATAGGATAATCACAGAATTTAATACAAATAGTTTGGGCTAATGTTAACTATGGATTTAAGTACTTATATAAACAAGGCTAGTTAAGTCTCGAAATAATTCTAGATTCACAGACATCAGGCGCAATTTGGTACAAAAAAATATTCAAATGAGAGTTGACCCGACACGGCATGTGAAATTAAGACATATTTGGTCCAATAAAGTAGTACAGTAATGTAAAATGTAGCACGAATTATAAAGAACTAAATAATGGTTTAATGCTTAGGAATATTGTTATTTTAATTCAAAATGTAAAGAACACGCCAGCAGTTTCTAGTTCTGATACTAGTCTTATAGAAAGAACACTGTACAGACCATAAAATCGAATGCGTCTGATTGAAACGATCAACGGGAGATTACTCTTTTTAAGAATATATTTTCTTTCGAAGGATCTGATTGGTTCACTTCTAGAGAACAATCTTACATGACCTGTGATTGGCAATGCTCTTCCTTTTTATCGGCCATGTTCTAAGTAAGCAGTCACGTTGTTATTTCTCCTCTTTCGTAGCCCAAATATATCAACTTTTAAAGTAAAATCGAAGTATTTACTAAGCGAAAGTAATGCCTTAAGTTTTGGAAAAGCTTAACTCAAAATTTTGTTGAGATTAGGCCTGTAAGACTGGTTCTTTGTTAATCCATGTGTGAATGTGTGCTCAGATATCACCGCATGGCCACACACTTCATCACTTGTTGTACACTCACTAATACAGGTTTACTGACGTCACATTGGCATATTTGATTATCTATGTACTACTCTATGCGGGTACTTTCATTTGTACATTTCTGTCAGTACCTGAACGGAACTGTGACATCCATTTAATTATGGGCATCTGCTTTAATCCCCCCCCCCCCCCCTCTCTCTCTCATAAGCTTATATTAGAGAATAATAAATCTGATGGTGGCGTTCATGTCTGAGGACAGACATATTAATATAGAATTATTTTTCTTGTAGGCTCACCTGAACTGAACTGACTTCAGATCAAGATGGGTATTGGTGTCAAGGATGTTAACCAACATGATTTTATAAATCGTCTTGCTGCTTTCTTAAAGAGAAGTGGAAAGATGAAGTTGCCTGATTGGATGGATATTGTAAAGACTGGTCCGTACAAGGAACTGGCTCCATACAGTGAAGATTGGTTTTATATAAGAGCAGCTGCATTGTGTAGAAGAATGTACATGAGAGCTCCTTTGGGTGTTGGTACTGTGAAGAGAGTTTATGGTGGCAATCAAAGAAATGGAACTGCTCCAAGTCACTTCTCTCAAGCTTCTGGAGGTGTAGCAAGAAAAATTTTCCAATCTTTAGAAGGAGTGAAAATGGTGGAAAAATCCTCTTCAAGAAAAGGTAGAATCTTGACAGCACGTGGACGCCAACATTGTGACATCATTGCTGCCCAAGCATACAGAAAAGCCAAGGGAAAAATAAGGAAGCGAAAACGAGTTTTACCAAAAAAGGGTGTCTCTAAAAAAGCTAAAGGATCGAAACCTGTAAAGAAATAAACTTGTTACTTTAACATGTGAAATAAAAAAAATCAGAAAAATTGTCTAATTATGTCCTTCATTATAAACCATAGGAATGCATCATCAATATTCAAAGAGTTTTATGTTATGTGTTTGAAAGGATAGAACCAATTACAGCTTCATGTAATAACTATATCACAAAAGAATTATATATTTCTTCCTTTGCCCATATTGACCTCAAAGATTTTTCAGCTTGTATTATTTCTATCCTGTAAAACAATACATTAAACCTTTTCAAAATATTTTCAAGAAAGATAATACCTCCAGCCCCTTTTTTTCGTTACTTTTATGATGTTACAGCATTGCTGATCTTATCTGTATTGCGCCACGGCTATTTAGCTGTACAAATATATCCATTCATGGGATGTATATGTATTTGTCGATATCACACCCGAGTTGTGGGTCAGGCCAGATTTGTTGGGCATGTCTGCCTGTCAGAATCATAATAATCTGACATAATAACTTCAGGAAATTCTTCCATATTGACTCAGAAAGGAACTCTTTGCAATATGTGAAAAATCATAAAATATTTAATTGGTTAGTTAAAGTCTTTGGTTAAAGTCTTTGGTTTTATACGGCCACATGAAATGGGGGGTGTATATTGTCGTCACCCTGTCCGTCGTCCGCAATTGCTCGTAAACACTTTAGAAGGCACAATTCTTGAAGGATTTCAATGAAACTTGGTACGGTTGTTTGTAATCACCCAAGGATGAACCCTATTGCAAATCAGAAAATCGAATAATATTTAGTATGGGTTATTGGCTTGTTCTTAAAACGCTCGTAAACACTCTAGAAGGAGCAATTCTTGACGGATTTTGATGAAATTTGGTGTGAGTGTTTGTTATCAGCCAAGGATGAACCCTATTTAAAACCAAAAAGATAAAAAAATAATTAGTATGAGTCATTGCTCTTGTCTTTGAAAACTCGTGCAATTTTAGCTTGTAAACACTCTGGATGTCACAATTCTGGATGGATATTGACGAAAGTTTGAAGTGTTTGTAATCACCCAAGGATAAACCCTATCGAAAATCAGAAAAATTGAAAGCACAAATCTTGACGTATTTAGATGAAACTTTGTATGAGTGTTAGTAATCATCCAAGGATGAACCCTATTGAAAATCAGAAAAATCGTTGGTTTGAGTTATTGCCCTTGTTAATGAAAATGCATTCAATTTGTAGCACGTAAACATTCTAGAAGGCACAATTCTTGATGGATTTTGACGAAACTTGGTAATATTATTCAGTATCGCCTCAATAAGGTCAAAAGAAGTGTATGTCTGAAGGTTGAATATTTCATACTGGTAATTGTTACTGTACTGCCAAATATTTTTAATTAAAATCAAAGCTTCCAGTGGGCGTATATTACCTTGCCTGGAAAGCTATCTTAGTTATTGCCCTAGACATCTGAAAAACACATCAAAAATTGTTTGTGAACACAATAGAGACTACAGTTTTTATCTGATTTCAATGGAATTTTCTGTGAACATTTATATTGATTAGATCTTAGAAAATTTGAATTTGACGTTTTTTAATTATTGTCATTGACTTAGAAAAACGCGTAAAAATCTTTTCGTAAACACAATATAGTTTTTATACACCCACATGGAAATGTGGACTTATATTTCCGTCGCCCCTGTCCGTCCGTCCGTCCGTCCGTCGGTCCGTCCGTCCACAATTGTTGTTTGCACGATAGAGGCTACAGTTTTTATCTGATCTTGATGAAACTTGGTATGCATGTATAAATTGATGACATATCGATCAAGAATGGTGTTAGAGTTATTTCATCCCCTGATTTTAAAAACGCTTCAAATTTGGTTTGTAGTCACGATAAAGGGTGCAGTATTTATCTGATCTGGATGAAACTTGGTATGCATGTATATTATTGATGAGATCTCAAGTTAAAAAATGGAAATAATTAGATGCATGATTTTTTAGTTATTGCCGTTGAATTAATTCAATGCTTTAAATTAGTTACAATTGGATGATTGGATTCACATATTAAACCAGACTTTATCATTTCTGACAGCTGGTAGTGGGCGTATGTTACCATGCTTGGCAAGCTATCTTTAATCAATAACTAAATAAATAATTACAAATGCAATATTTAAAATGAGAAAATTCGTATTTTAGTCACTAAAGACTAATGTATGCTACCTTGTCTTGCAAACTATCTTTTCTAGCGTTGGTTTCTACATTACAAACACAAGAGGACGATTTCATGACACTTGTCATTTGGAAAAAGCCCAATTAAAAACATAGGGGCCGCTGTGAGTAAGACGCTTGCTCGCTAACCTGATGGTCCAGGGTTCAATCCAGCATGGGCCGAGATATCTTCGGATTTTCAACTGTCGTTCGGATGGGACAATGAAGGGAGGGCCGGTGTGCTACAGGCTGTGCAAGTTAAAGATCCCTCGACAGTAAGAAACCTAAAAGAAGCAGGCTAATGCTGCTATCCTGGTAAAATTTCCCTCATTTCACCCTGCATGATGTTGCCCGTCTTCCTTAGCCCATTGATTCCATTCATTTCATCGAAAACAAAAAGTTTGAAAGAAGTGAAGACCAAAACTGATGATTTTTCCTTGGATCGTTCAACTTTCATGAACATAAATATCCTAGACCAGAAATTTGGATTTGTATATTTTCCAGTCCAAACAATATTCGTCGTAGTCCGTTTTCGGGTCACAGAAAGGATCTAACTAAAGTAAGTCAACGAATAGGTTTGTATTAAATGTATTTATCAAATATAATATGAAAGGTTATATTATATAAAATTGTACATGAATAATTATATATATATTATACAATATGCGACAAAACATGTAAATATCAAAATACTGATAGAAAATACGCTTTTTGTACAGACAAAAATATATTTAATTCAGATTTGGTGTCAAAGGGTTTACGTACGAGAAAGGGGGGGGGGGGGGGGGG